>NW_011889283.1:1070394-1072219 GCF_000151845.1 Pteropus vampyrus | reverse complement strand
ATAATAAAGGCCATCTATGACTAACCCTCAGCCAACAGTATACTTAATAGTGAAAAACTAAAAACCTTCCCTCTAAGGTCAGGAACAAGGCAAGGCTGTCCACTATCGCTGCTGTTATTCAATATAGCATTGGGGGTCCTAGAGAGGGCAATCAGACAAGAGAAAGATACAAAAGGCATCCAAATAGGAAATGAAGAAGTCAAACTGTCACTATCTGTGGATGACATGAATATAGAAAACTCTAAAGACTCCACAAGAACACTACTAGAAAAAATAAGCAAATACGGTAAAGTCTCTGGATACAAAATCAAGGTTCAAAAATCCATAGCTTTCCCATACTCTAATAATAAAGTGTCAGAAAAAGAAGTGGAATAAATAATTCCTTTTGCAATTGCAACAAAAAGAATAAAATACCTAGGAAAAAATTTAACGAAACATGCGAAGGACGTATATAATGACAACTACAAGACCCTGTTAAAAGAAATCGAAGAAGATACAAAGAAATGGAAAGATATTCCGTGTTCTTGGATTGGAAGAATCAACATAGTTAAAATGACCATATTACCTAAAGCGTTACACAGATTTGATGCAATCCCCATCAAAATCCCATCGGCATTTTTTAAAGAAATAGAACAAAAAGTCATCAGATTTGTATGGAAGCACAAAAGACCCCAAATTGCCAAAGCCATCCTGAGAACAAAGGATGAAGCTAGAGGCATCACTCTGCCCGACATCAAATTATACTACAAAGTGGCAGTAATCGAAATGGCATGGTATTGGCAGCAAAACAGACACACGGACCAGTGGAACAGAATCGAGAGTCCAGAAGTAAAGCCATATTTATGTGGGCAAATAATTTTTGACAAAGAAGCCAAAAATATACAGTGGAGAAAGGAAAGCCTCTTCAATAAATGGTGCTGGGAAAACTGGAAAGTCACCTGCAAAAGAATGAAACTAGACTGTTGTCTATCACCACACACCAGAATTAACTCAAAATGGATTAAGGACCTGAATGTAAGATCCGAAACAATAAAATGCATCGAAGAAAACATAGGAACTAAACTCAAGGACCTTGGACTTAAAGAGGATTTTATGAATTTGACCTAAAGGCAAGGGAAGTAAAAGGCAAGGGAAGCTAAAATAAATGAATGGGACTACATCACACTAAAAAGCTTCTGCTCGGCAAAAGAAATCGTCAACAAGGTAAAGAGACAACCATCCGAATGGGAAAATATATTTGCAAGCAATGCCTCCGATAAGGGCCTAATATCCAAAATATACAAAGAACTCATATCACTCAATCACAACAACAAAAAAATGATCCAGTCAAGAAATGGGCAGAGGATCCGAACAAATACTTCTCTCTAGAGGACATCCACATGGCCAACAAATATATGAAAAGGTGCTCAACATCACTAGCTATTAGGGAAATGCAAATCAAAACCACAATGAGATGCCATCTCACACCTGTTAGAGAATAGCTATAATCAACAGGACAAGTAATAACAAATGCTGGAGAGGATGCGGAGAAATAGGAACCCACATACGCTGCTGGTGGGACTGCAAATTGGTACAGCCACTATGGAAAACAGTATAGAGGTTCTTCAAAAAACTAAGAATTGATCTACCATATGATCCAGCAATCCTTCTGCTGGGTATTTACCCCAAAGACTTGAAAACTCATATCCAAAAAGATATCTGCACACCGATGTTCATAGCAGCATTATTCACAGTGGCCGGGACATGGAAGCAACCGAAGCGTTCTATGATAGATGACTGGCTAAAGAACCTGTGGTACGTATATACAATGGACTATTACTCAGCC
>NW_011889283.1:1027352-1069824 GCF_000151845.1 Pteropus vampyrus | reverse complement strand
AAACTGGCCTTTGGGTGGTAAACACGCAATAGAATATACAGATGTCAAATGATAATGTACACCTGAAAATTATATAATTGTATTAACCAATGTTAACCCGAGAAACTTAATTTAAAAAAGAGTATAGTATTGGCACATAATACATCAATACACTAAAGGAGTCAAATAGAATGTCCAGAAATTGACCCCCTATAAATGGAAATTTAACATATGGAAAAAGAGGTCATCTGAAGTCGGAGGAGAAAAGATTTTTAAAAAATTATTAAGTGGTATAGGTACAAAAAAGACTCTATCAGAGAAGATAAGTTTGCCCAATATATTATGCTGTATATTAGGATAAATTTCAAATGAATCTCATTTAAAATGAAACCATTCAAGTACTAGGAAAAAAATGAACGAATGCTTTTGCAATGTGGGAGTCGGGAAAATATACCAAAATTATGACTCAAATTCCAGATGCAATGAGATTAATAAATCTGATAACATATAAACTTACAAAGCATTTGCATAACAAAAATATCATAAGCAAAGTTTAATAATAAAGGACAAATTAAGATAGGTGTTTATAACTGAAAGATACAGAGCAAAGGGCAACTATTCATGCTATATTAAGACCTGCTATAAATAAAGAATACCAACAAATCAATGGAAGAATGGGCTAGAAATAAGAAATTGTTGTAGGCAGCTTGTGACATGGTCCCTGATAAGTCCCACCTTCCTCATATTTATGTACTAGGTTTCTTTCTCTCGAGTATGGGCTGGACCTAACAACTTGCTTCTAGGGGATAGACAATGACAAAGGTGATGGAATGTGACTTCTGTGATTAGGTTATAAAAAACCCATGACTGCTATATTTCTGGCACTCTCTTTCTCTCTCACTTACTTGCTCTGATGAAGCCAGTTGCCACGTTGTGAGAAGCTCTATGGAGAGGTCCTGGCAAAGAACTGAAGATTCTGGCCAACAGCTTGTGAGGAACTCAAGAAATGAATCCTGCCAAAAATAATGTAAGTGCACTATGAAGTGGATCCTTCACACTGGGCCTTCAGATGAGACCACAGGCCCAGATGGCATTTTGACTGGGGCTTGGTGAGAGACTGTGCAGTAGAGGATCCAGCTATGCTGTGCCCAAACTATTGATCCACAGAAGTTGTGAGATAATAAATGTGTGTTGCTTGAAGCTGCTAAATTTTGGGGCAATTGATTACATGCAGCAGGTAACTAACATATCATTGAAGAAGTGAAAAATAGCCTGACAACATTTGAAAAATGCTCAACCTCACTCAAAAGGGAAATGTACATTAAAATGACACTGAGATACCATTTCTCACCTATCATATTGAAGAAAAATTCAAAAGATTCACAGTGTATTTTTTTTTTTGACAAGGTAGTGAAGAAGCAAACAGTCTCATAGATTATTCATGGGAGTACAAAATGATCATCCCCATAGCAGAAGAAGTAGAAATATATATTTTTAAATGACAGAGTCCTAGGAATCTATCCCAAAGATAATGGCTAAACACACAAAGATGTAGCACAAGTTATAATAAATACATACATACATACGTACACAACTAGTGGTTGAATAAACTAGGATACTGTGCAGTGGAGTACTAAGCAGCCAAAAAAAAAAAAAATGAGAAAGATCTCTATGCACTGATATAGAGTGATCTGTAGGAATTTATTTGTCAAGTGAAAAAAGCAAGGTTCAAATAATATGTATATACTATGATTGAATTGTGTAAGAAATGGGATAAATATGAACACAAGCTCTTATGTTTTGTTAGAGAAAACATTCGAAAACAAACTCCAAATTAAAAAGTTACCTAAGATGAGAGAGAATAGAATGAGGATTGGAACAGAAATTTATTCAGATAAAACATCTGAATAAACCTGGTTGAATAACTTTGACTTTGAAATTATGTAAATATTTCACACATTCAAAAATAAAACTATGTCAAAAACTCAAAAATAATTCCTAAAAAGAGAAAACAAGGTGAAATAAATAAGCATTCCAAGTTGGTGATATAACTATATAACCATCATTAATGGTTGATGGTATAACCATCATTATATCAAAAAACATTAGAATGCAGTATTTTGACTACATATACTTAATACAACAAATTATAGAGACAAACAGAGCTTAAAAGAAATCTTAAACTTTATTCAGTAGTCTTATAGCTAATAATGATACTAGTAATTTTTTTATAGTCAATAACATTGTAATAACTATGTGTAGTATCAGGTGGGCACCAGACTTATTGGGGGGATCACTCTATAAATCATACAAATGTCTAACCACTATGCTGTACACCTGAAACCAATATAAAATAATATTGAATGTCAACTGTAATTTAGTAATGTTATCTTTAATATTTTATACATCATAGAATAAGCAAATAAGTATGTTAATATTGTTGGGTTTTGAATCTGGGAGAAATTAAAAAATTGCAGCTAGATAAAAAAATTGTTTTTAAGGTTGAATCAAACATAATTTTGCAATAGAGTGATTTTTTCTTCTTAAAAATTCATATATCCTAGTTCTGTCTACTAAAATACCTAGATATAATGGCAATCCAGTAGAATGAGCCCCAAATGTGGTTTCTAAATACTCTCTCCTTATCTAGGGCTCACTAAAAAATGATGTGGCTGATTGAAGGTCTTGGGCCTGGGGCATCTTATAGAAGGACGAAAAAGAAAGACTCAGAGACTAATGGGGCATTACTCAAAAAACTAAAAATGGATCTACCTTTTGACCCAGAAATTTCAGTTCTAGGTAGTTATCCAGAGAAAAACAAAACAATGATCTGTAAAGGTCTGTGCATTCCTATGTTCATGGCAGCACAATTTACAATAACCAAGACAGGGAAGTAACCTAAATGCTCGTCAATAGATGATTGATTGGATAAAGAAGTTATGATTCATATATACAATGGAATATTATTCAGCCATACAAAAATGAAATCCTATCATTTGCAATGACATAGATGGGCCTAGAGGTGATTATGCTGAGTGAAAGAAGTCAGACAGAGAAAGATAAATACCATATGATTTCACTTATATGTGGAATCTAAGGATCAAAAAGAACAAACTAATAGAAAACAGACCCACAAATATAGAAGACAATGGCTAGAGGGGAGGGGATGGTGGGCTGGGAGAAAGCAGTGAAGAATTAAAGAAATACAAATTAATAGTTGATAGATGGTCACGGGGATGGGGAGCATAGTATAAGGAATGCAGTCAGCAGTAAGTAATGGCTAGGTGTAGAGCCAGAGGAGAGAAAGAGTAATCAGGGAGGTCATTTCATAAACTATGTAAATGTCTAACTAATGTACTGTATATTTGAAACTAATAAAAAAAGACTAATGGGGGCTGCTAATGGGGTTTCTTTTGGGGGTGATGAAAATGTTTTATAATTATGTAGTGGTGATGGACGCACAACTATATGATTACACGAAAAACCACTCACTTGTACAAGTTAAAGTTCGAATTTTATGGTATGTGAATCATACTTCAATAAAACTGTTATTAAAATACCATTTAAATATTTTCAATAGCAAAACAAAAAAAGACTAATGGAAAACACCAGTACTACCACCATGCAGGCTGTGAAAATCATGACTGACTTTGAGCCATGGAAAATACTCTTTTTTTATCCCCAGCTTTATTGAAACATAATAGACAATTAATTGCTCATATTTACATTGTACAATTCAATGAGTTTTTTTCAATTATAGTTGGCATACTATAATATATGTTTCAGTTGTACAGCATAGTGATCAGAGATCCACGTAACTTGTAAAACCATCACCCCACTAAATCTAGTACCCCTCTTCCCTCCTTACATACTACATTATTAACCATCTTCCCCTGCTACACTCTACATCTCCATGTCTATTCTACAACTATCCATTTGTACCTCTTAATCCCTTTACCTTTTTTTGCTGTTCCCCAACCCCCTTCCCATCTAGTAGTCCTCAAAATATTCTCTGTATCTATGAGTTTGTTTCCATTTCCGTTTTTGTTGTTGTTTATTTTGTTCTTTAGATTCCACATGTATGTGAAATCATGCAATATTTGTCTTTCTTTATCTGACTTATTTCATTCAGCGCAATATCCTCTAGGTCCATCACGGCAATATCTTTTTCCATCCTTTTCCTTTTAGTCTGCGTGTGTCTTTCAATCTGAAGTGCTTCTCTTGTAGGCAGCATATGTAGGGGTCTTGTTTTCTTATCCGTTCAGTCACTCTATCTTTTGGTTGGAGCTCTTAATTCTTTTCCATTTGAGGTTGATAAATATGTAGTTATTACTATTTTTTATTATAATTTTGATACATTTTTTTTTCCTTAAAGAAGTCCATCCGACATTTCCTGTAATACTGGCTTGGTGTTGATACATTCCTTTAGCTTATTTTTGTCTGTGAAGCTCTTCATCTGTCCTTCCACTCTAAATGATGTTGGATAAAGTATTCCCTGTTGTAGATCTTGGGTTTTCATCACATTGGATATTTTGTGCCAAGCCCTTCTGTCCTGCATAGTTTTTTTTTTTTTTTTTTTTTTTGAGAAATCAGCTGCTAGTCTTATGGGTGCTCCCTTTAGGTAACTCACTGCTTCTCTCTTGCTGCATTTAAGATTCTCTTTGTATTTATTCTTTGGCATTTTAATTATAATGTGTCTTGGTGTGGGCCTTTTTGGGCCTTTCTTGGGACTCTCTGAGCTTCTTGGGGTTGTATGTATAAAAAAAGACTAATGGGGACTGCTAATGGGGTTTCTTTTGGGGGTGATGAAAATGTTTTATAATTATGTAGTGGTGATGGATGCACAACTATATGATTACACGAAAAACCACTCACTTGTGGTTTTCCCTCATCAGGTTAGGGAAGTTTTCCATCATTATTTCTTCAAATAGCTAGCTCTTCAACATCCTATTTTCCTTCAGGTACCCCTATGACACAAATATTTTTACATTTAATAGTGTCCCATAGGCTTCTTTAATTATTGTTATAGTCTTGGCTTCTTTTTCCTTACCTTTCTGATTGAATGTCCTTAGCTTCCTCATCCTCTATATCAGTGGTTCAATCTTCTTCTTTATCCACTCTGTTTATTCCCTCTAATATAGTCTTCATCTCAAATAATGTGTTCTTCATTTCTAACTGGTTCGCTTTTAAAATTTCCATTTCTATTTTTATGTTTTTTATCTATTTGTTAAAGTTCTCACTGAATTCATCTACATTTCCCCTAAGTTCATTGAGCATCTTTATAACCAGTATTTTGAATGCTGCATCTGTTAGATTGCTTGATTCTCTTATTCTTAGATCTCTGTTGTGTTCTCTCATATGGTTTCTGCTTCTTTGTCTTTCCATTTTGGCTGCCTTTCTGTGTCTGTTTCTATGGTCTAAGCAAAGCTCCTAAGTCTCCTGGTCTTATTGAAGTGGCTTTGTGTAGTAGGTGTCCAGTGGTACAGTCCTAAGAGGGGTCCAGCTGCAGGCCAAGTTTAGCCCCAGCCTATTAAGATTCAGCAAGCAATCCACAGATGCTATGCTTATAGTTGCCTCAAGAAACCACAACAGAACTAAGGCCAGCTGCCACCAGTGTGAGTCCAGGTGCTGCTCAGCAAGGTGCAATGAACTAGCCAATGACACACCTGGATGTGGTTTAAGTGGGGCTGTGAGTTAGGGGAGGTGAAATTTCAGGGAATCCTCTGGGGGGAGCCACCTCTGTTATCCAGTTTGATGATGTCTTAGCTATGGCAGTGCTGTGTCTGCACACTGTGAGCAGCGAGAGGGCTCAACAGAGGAACAATGGATACCGCTGGAACTTCCGTCCAGGAGCTAGCTTCACCTCCAGCCCTCACTCCGACAACTCTGTGTCCTCTTCTAAGTCCCTGATGACCCTTGAGCAGCCAATGCTGGTGCTCAGAGAAAGAAGTTCCTTCACTGCGAAAGTCCGCTCGTGGTCACAGCCCCTTTAAGAGGTGTCTGTAGCTGCTGGCTGCTGCTGCTATAGCCTCTGTCCCACTCAGCCGCTTGGACTGGGCAGCCATGTTTCCTTGTCCAGTCCTACCTTCTACCGTCGCACATCGATTAATTATTTCTCTTTCTAGTTGTAGTGCTTCTGTTTGTCTAGATCTCAGGTGGCTTTCCTTGCTATTTTCTCCTTTTTCTGTCACAACTTTGATTTGGTTGCAAGAGTGATGAACAAAGCCTTCATCAGCTACACCACTTTTTTCCCCAGGAAGCATCTCTTAATTCATGGGGATGGCCAGAGAATCAGCTAGTGAAGAGTTTCACTGAATGATGCAACTCTGGATTTCAGGAGGAGGAGTATGGTTAGTACCAATGTATACTGAGCACACAGTCACAATGTGGATTTTCAATGGGTAAAATCTTGCTGGTGTAGGATATAAATCTCAGAGAAATAAAAAATTATGAAAAAATTTGCTAGAATACAGACTGTAGCAAAGCATAGCTGGAAAATATTTTTTTAAAAAAGCTGAATGCAAAAAAGCAGATTTTTTTTCAAACAAAATAAGTGTGGAAACACTATTCAGGAATCTAATGCTTTTGCAAAAGTATTCCAGCATCGTCCAAACAGGCACGAGTCATAAAAGAACTACAGGCTCTGGGAAAAGACTTAGAGCTTTTTTCAAACATACTAAAGAAAGTACTGAAGATAAACTGGAATTGAAATGAAAACACAATTATGTTCTTCTTTGTACCACCCATGAACTTCAGCAAAATGATGACCAGCTCTCAGAAGTGGAAAAAGCTTAGGGTGACATCAGAAGCATGGTGGTGTGAGGAGTCTCCTCGATCTCTCCTCTTGAAATTATAACAAGTTAAACAACTATAATCCAACAAAGGATTCCCAGCCTGACACACAAATACTTCCGAGAGATCTGCGCATAGAAACATCTGAAGGTGGGTGAATAGGAGTAAATGGGAAGAGGGAAGGCAGAAGATGAGAGACGGGTGTCATGGGCACAGCCAGGAGCTTACTGCCAGACTCGAGGAGAGGGGAGGAATCAGGTTGCTGTGTGCACTCTCTGTAGCACTGAGCATTCCTGCCTGAGTGATCAGCATATAATACGGGTGAGCCTAGTGAATACAGAGGTGTGACAGCCGTACTCTAGTAGCCACCACTATCAGGCAGAAAATAAAGTCATGGAGCTTGGCTTCCTCCCCCCATTCCTCCCAGAGCTCACCTGCCTGCATTCCCCCAGAGCTAGCAGCAGGCCACAGAAGTAATTGTAGCAGTGAGTGTTGGGGCTATAAAGCAGAGTGTCCACAACCCTGGGAACTGAAGAGACCACTCCTGTGTGGCAGACACACACTATGGCGAATCCAAGCAACAGGGGAGGAGATAGAGAGGGTGAGGCAGCTGAGGCTTGGTGGTCATCATTACTGAGAGGAGAACAAACTACAAACACACCAGCGACTTCTCCCGCCCATCTCACCCTCACCCATTGAGAGCTGATCCCAGTGGGGGCACCTGGGTCATCTCAGGCAGTAAAGCGTAGGTCTGGCTGCTGGGGCAGTGCCAGGACTTCAGGGCTTGGAACCCCATCGCCCACACATTCTCCCACATGGGTGGCACCCTGAGACTGAGGCAATCTGGTCACAGAGGAGACAGCTACCTCCCACTGGAATATAGAGCATTTTTTTTTTTTTTTTTTGTGAACCAGCAGAGATCTGAGAGACTTGGGCAGTGTAGGAAGCTTGTGCTCCCTTCAAGTGCCACCTACTGGAAAAATAATTTAAAAAACAACAACAAAAAAAACCCCTCTTCTTACCCTCTTCTTATCAACCTGCTAAAGAGGCATCACTATTAACAATAATAACTTTTTTTTTTAAGCAGAGTTTATTCCCATAAATGCTAAGGCAGAGAAATAATCCCTCGAACACCATGCACAACCAAGGTAACAAAGCAGCTCAGAAAGAAAAACAATCTCCACAAAATAAACTTAAAGACATGGAAATATGTGATTTAAATGACAGATGATTCAAGATTGCAGTTCTTAAACAGCTCAATGAGATGTAAGAAAATCTAGAAGGCAGTTTAAGGAACTCAGAAATAAAATCAATGAACAAAAGGAATGCTTTACCAAAGAGGTTGAAACTTTAAAAAATTACTGAAATAAATTCTGGAGCTGAAGAACTAAATAAAAGAGATAAAGAATGAAATAGTGAGCTTAAGAAATTACACTGACCAGATGGAGGAAAAAAATAGTGATATCAAAGACAAAAATCTGGAAATGACACATGGAAGAAGAGAGAGACTTGATAGTGAAAAACAAATTGACAGAACTCTACAAGAACTATCTGAATCCATCAGAAAGAGCAATATGAGAATAATGGGTATGCCAGAAGGAGAAGAGAAGGAGAAGGGAACAGAGAGCCTATTCAAACAAATAGAAAGAACTTCCCAAACCCATGGAAAGAACTCAATCCTCAAATCCGAGAAGCAAACAGAACACCTAATTAACTCAATCCAAAAAGGCCTCCTTCAAGGCACATTGTAGTAAAACTAAAAAATTAATGACAAAGAAAGAATTCTCAAGGGAGCTAGGGAAAAATAGACAGTAACCTATAAAAGAAATCCCATCAGATTATCATCAAATTTTTCAGCAGAAACTCTACAAGCTTGGAGAGAGTGGAATTAAATGCTCAAATATTCAAACATTGAAAGAGAGAAATGACCAGCCAAGAATAATATATCCAGCAAATTTATTATTTAGATATGAAGGAGGAATAAAGGCATTTCCAGAAATACAGAAGCTGAGGGAAGTCACCACCATGGGTCCTGCAGTACAGGAAATACTGGGGTTATTTTATTTGAAATAAAAAGACAAAAAATACAAAACTGTGAGTAAGATGACTAATAGGCAGACAGAAGCAGGAAATTGCAACCCTTATTCAGAAGAGGGTACTATACACTTAAATATTACATAATGGTTAAAGGAGGTAAAAACAAAGAAGAGAAGACAGTAGCTACTGCAATTCAAAGATGAACTCACAGCATAAATTTATGACAACAAAAACAGAAAAGGAGAGGGGATAAAGGCCTGGATTTGCAAAGGGAAATGGTGATTAGATGCACGCAGAAGAAAAAGGACTACTGTATATGTGAACCTTTCTTTTACATAAACTTAATGTTACCATACACACAAAAAAATCTGGAACTGAGACGCAACATTAAAAAGGGGTGAGAAGAGAAAAAGATCATAGAATACCATCAAACTAAAATAACAGATAGAAACACAAGGGTAAAGAAACAATGGGATCATAGAATACCATCAAACTAAAATAACAGATAGAAACACAAGGGCAAAGAAACACTGAGCTACCAGAAACAGAAGATAAAATGGCTATAGGAGAACCTTATATATCAATAATCGCCCTAAATGGAAATGAACTGAACTCACCAATAAAAAGGCACAGAGTAGCATATTGGATCAAAAAACAAAACCCAACCATATGCTGCCTTCAGGAGACATGTCTCAGCTGCAAGGACAACTATAGACTCAAAGTGAAAGGATGAACAACAATACCCCAAGCAAATGGCATCCAGAGAAAAGCGGGCATAGCCATAGTTATATTTGATGAAATAGACTTCAAGATGAAAAAGGTAACAAGAAACATTGATGGACATTTCATAATGGTAAAAGGGACCATACATCAAGAAGACATAACACTTAGCAATGCATATGCTCCCAATCAGGGAGCACCAAAATATATAAAGCAACTACTAACAAAACTGGAGAGAGAAACTGACAAAAACACAATTATAGTAGGGGACCTAAATACCCCATTAACAGCTATGAATAGATCATCCATACATAATCAATAAATGACACAGTTAAACAATTGAACATAGTCGACATTTACAGAGTCTTTCATTCCAAAATACCAGATTATACATTCATCTCTAGTGCATATGGAACATTCTCAAGGATAAACCATATGTTGGGACACAAAACTAGCCTCAACAAATTTAAAAATATTGAAATCAGGCATATTCTCTGACCACAATGCTTTGAAACTGGATATCAACTACATGGCTCTTATTATCCAACTAGAAATGGATGGAACTCATTTAACTGGCTCATAAAATTAGCTAGAACAAATAGGTAAATACATTAACATAAGGTGAAAAGGAAATGAGAGACTAAAACATAGATTTATTGGTTCAAGGGTTTGGGAAGTTTGGAGTGAGTCCAGCTTCAGGTACAGCTGTATCCTGGGGTACAAATGCTGTCATTAGGACCTCGTCTCTCTCCATCTCTTCGCGTTGCCTTTTTCAGTGTTGGCTTTATGCTCTGCCTCTCTCTACGGGGAGGTAGAGTGTTGCCTAGCTGCTCTCAGGGAACAATCTGCTAGCTTGGCATCACAACACAAAGAGAGCTACCCTTTCCCAATGGTTCTAGCAAAAGTCTTAGGATTATATCTCATTGGATCAGCCTGGGTCACATGCTTCTTTTGCTCCAATAATCATGGGACAGAGTACTCTGATTGGTCCAACTTGGAGGGGCAAAGTGTGGAGTCAGCTCTCTGAAAGCAAGGCGGGGGGACCCAGAGGAGAATCAACACGAAGAGACCACACAGAGATGTGGAAATCAGGCAGACAAGCCACAGATGTCTATCTCCAAGGGGTGAGGGTGTCTGCCTTGGAGCTCAGCCTCTAACAGTGGAAGTATCCATTCTTGTGTTCTGTGCCTGGTTGTGATCCCAGGGGCTTCCTGGGGACCTAAGGTGTGCCAGGTGTCTGATATATCAGAGCTTTCTACTCTAGCCATGTACAAAGCCCTGAAATTGTACAAACATTTTGTACTTACTGTGTGGAGAGAGTAGCTTTGACTCTCATCTGTAACTCTAAGTGGTCCACAACTCAAATACCCAAATATGGTTCAGAACTACCCCGCAAGATGCTGGGATACACAGATCACTACAGTACATCAGTGTGCTCAGAAATGACATGGTGCCTTCTAATTTCTAACCCAGTGAGACCCCTAATAATAACAGTAACCCCTAAAAATAATCATAATTAGCATTTATTGGACACCTAGTATGTTCTAGACCTGCAATGTCTAATGTGACCCGCTAGTCACATGTGCCTACTTACATTTAAATTAAACACAATTAAATTAAATTGAAAACACAGCTCCTCAATCACATCAGCCATGTTTCCACATGCTCAGTAGCCACATGTAGCTAATGATACTGTATTGGACAACATAGGGTTAGCGCATTTTCCGAGAATTCTATCACGTTCTAGACATTATACTAAATGCTTTATATCCATTAACATATTTAATCTTTAAAAAAATCTCAGAGTGGTAGGTTCTATTTATTATTCCATTTTATAGGTTAGTAAATTGAAGCACAGTGGAAGTGAAGTGACATGCCCAAGGTCATACAGGTAGTTAACAGCGGAGCCAGGATTCTAAGCAGTCCTTAAACACAATATTCGACTGCTTTTTATCCTCAGGTTGGGTAGAGGTGGTTAGTTTGTTTTCTGGTTCATCCTGTGTGTTTTACGCAACCATCTGGGAATTTTATTTCTAACTTTCCTGCAGCTGTCTGGATGCCCAAAGACTGGGAAACCTTCCAGAAAATCTAAGCACTCTGGAGAGTCTGCGTGCCTCCCTCATCCATGAGGCCCATGAGTCTGTGGAAGTGGGATGAGTTACCAGGGGAGCTGTCACAGGCAGTGGGCAGTATACCTGGGAGGAAGCTAACTGGTCTCTAGGGGGTGGGCTGTGAACATGAAACATGCAGGTCATTTTCTCTGGGAGTGGAGGTGGCCAGGGGATTGTCTTCATGGCCCGTCGTCTACAGCAGTGACTGACTGTGTGAAAGTGTTGGTGGGAAGGAACTTCTGCCAAGGTGCCTCTAGGCAAACACTCAAGAATCAGGCACTGGGGGAACCTCCTTGTCAAGGAGTGTCTGAGGCACCCATGCAAGGCAGTGACAGAAGCACCCATGCAAGGCAGTGACAGAGGCCTGCTCAAGGCAACCCCATTCACAGCTCCAAAACCTCCCTCCTAGGTCATGGAAGATTGACACATTCTTGTATTGTTAAGGAATAATGCCCAACACCTATTTATAGCATGCCAGTAAACCTAGTCACTGGGGCCACACTGTCAGCAGTTGAGTGACAGGCATTCCAGCCTCATGCCAGCCCAACAGCCACGTATAGGGAAGGTTAAGAGGGAGGATTGTTCTAACACTGAAGGTCCACTTACCACTGCTTTATCACTAATGTCCCTTCTCTTTTCTGCTCACTCCCATCACAGGGATGCAACAGCAAAAGAACACGTGTGGATTTCTTTGCTTTTGTTATCTATGTGTGTGAATGTGGAGGGCAGGATGGAAGTGTGTGGGTGGGAAGGTGGGTCAAGGCTATCTTAGAACTGCATTTAAGAGAGAGTCCAGAAAAGGAGCTTTGGGCCATTCACCAGTTGTTGATGAGCTCCTGCTGTGTCCCAGTCACTTTCAGACTACTTCTCTGCAAAGACCCCAAAGCTCCTGGTAGGCCAGGGAGGCCCAGGGCATGGAGGAGCCCATCTAGAAGGAAGCCCTTAGCCTGATTGCAGACAGGTCGGGATCCCTGTTGACATCCTCCATTAGTGGCAGAGTAAAGAAAGGACAGTTCTTTTTTTTTTTTCTTTTTTAATAGACTTTATTTTTCAGAGCAGTTTTAGGTTCATAGTAAAAATTAAGCGGAAGGTACAGAGATTTCTCATATACCGCCTGTCCCCACATGCACAACTTCTCCCATTATCAACATCCTGCACCAGGTGGTCCATTTGTTACAACTGATAAACCTACGCTGACACATCATTATCACCCCAAGTCCATGGTTTACATTAGGGTCACTCTGTTGTCCATTCTATGGGTTTTGATGAATGTATTATGACAGGTATCCACCACTGTAGTATCATACAGAACAGTTTCACTGCCCTAAAAATCCTCTGTGCTCCACCTATTCATCCCTCTCTCCACCTAACCCCTGGCAATCTTTTTGTTATCTCTATAGTTTTTCCTTTTCCAGAATGTCCTATAGATGGAACCACACAGTATGTAGCCTTTTCATATTAGCTTCTTTCACTTTTAATAAACGTTTCTGGTTGTATGTTTCTTTTTGTTACCATAATTCTCCTTTGGTGACCAATGTGTGACAGAGAGAAGGAGCAAGGAGGTGCCCAGTGTGCTGGGAAAGGTGGCTCAAAGATGATGAAAGATGATGGCTAGGGCAGAGGAGGAGCTTGGCAGGCACTGCTGGACCCTGACTCAGGGAGCAGTGACCGTGAAACTTGGTTCCGCTGGGCTAAGGGAGCAGATGCGTTCGCTACCTGGCTGCTGGGTTCCCCATTGCAATCTGGGGCAGCCGAACAAGAGACCTTGATTCTGATTTCAGCCTCTTCACAGGCCAGATGATCATTGCTTCTTCCAGATCAGCTGCCTTGTTGTGAATATGGGAATAATAGCGATGACACCATATGACATGGTTGTTTTGAATCGATCCTTGGGCTCACATGTGTAAAGCTTCCACTCAGTTTGTGGGAAGCACCTGTAGGTTTCCACTTAATGAATGAAAGAACTTCCTATGTACCAGGCACCATTCAGGGCAGACAGCCATGGGTTTGAATCTCTGCTTTGCCGTTTACAAGCTGTGTGCTTTTGGGCAAGTCATTTAACTTCACGGAGACTCAGTTTCCTTATGTATAAAATGGGGAGGGGCATCTCACCTAAGTATTCTGGGCATCTCACCTAAGTACTCTGAGGGTTAGGTGAAATAACGCCCCTAAGCATGGTGCTAGCACACAGTGAACGCTTTATAAATAAATGTTAGTTGTCATTACATAAAAGAAATGCATGAAGCACTTACTATGTGGCTGCTATTATGTTAAATGTTTTTGATGTATTATCTTACACCTGTGAGGCAAATACTAATACAACCCATTTTACTGATGGGAATGCTGAAGCTCAGAGAAGGGAGAAGATTTGCCCAAGATCATGAGAGCTGAGAGTTTAATTCTGGAAGTTTGACACCAGAGCCCAATGCTCATAGCCAGAGAGTGAGCATGAATTACTCTAGGATCTCAAAAGAGGGGAGATTATATCTCTTTTGGAGTCTTGGGGTTGTGAAGAGAACAGCGACAAGTCCTGGAGAATTGGGTGGTTTTTCCAGAGCTGGAGATGAAGTTAGGAATGGGTAGGGGATTGTGCAAGCAAAGTTCAGGCGGTGGGAATCAAGTGGGTCACAGAGATTGAATGGTACCTGCAACCGGAGCTCCAGGTGTGGGAAGGCAAAGGATTCAGCAGGAAGAAAATTGGGGCTACACCATGGAAACAGTTGTAGCTTGCAGGGGGCACCACCCTTCCCCATTCCGCCCCACCACTGTGTCTGTGTCTGTGCTCAGGAGTTTCCTAAATATTTCTATTCCTCCAATCCCCATCAGCCCTGTTCTGGCCCCTCTTACAGGCCTCATGCATAACAAATTAAAAAATAAAAAGCTGCCAGCTATTTCCATGTAGTGCTTATTCCTGCTACATTGTGCTTACATTTGTTTCTTCCTTTAAGCTCCAAGATGGCTCAGTGGCGGCAGTTGCGGGGGAGACTTTTCTCCCACTGCTTTAGAATTGGAGAAACCAAGGCCCAGAGAGTTCATTTCTACTTCTACTTGAGATCTTGAGCATCACCTCCTCCAGGAAGCCCTTCTTGACCTCCCTACCCACCAAGTTTCTTTGTAATTTGTTCTCAGAGAACCAGGTTCTCTTGCAACAGAGACCTGGTCTTTTTTTGTAAATATTTCCCATTTGTATCATTTACTTACCATCTTTACATCTCTATGAGATTGCCACCTGGTACCAACATGTAGGAGATGCTAATAAATGTTGAGTGAATGGGAAACAGTTTTGGTTCATGTGATAAATGCTGGGAAGGCAGGGGTCAGTGGAATGTGGAAGAGGCACACTTATTTTCACTTGAGGTATGGAGAGTCCAAGAAGGCCCTCAGGAGGAGGTGATACTTGGGTTGAAGTTTGAGTTGCAGTTAGTCAGTTAGCTGGAGCATGCATGGTAGGCACCTGACAGAAGGCACCACGTGAGCAAAGGCACAGAGGTGAGCCCATGGCACCACCTTTTGAGAAACCTACATCCAAGGGTCAGTGATCCGAGGCAGGGTTCGAGATACTGGCCTGCTGAGGCATGTATATCTTGTTCTCAGCAGCTGGGGTGCCTGCAGAGCAGCACCTCCTGTCCTCAGCTGACCCCTCTTGCTCCAGTGGTTGTAGAGAGGCCTGTGAGTCATCCCCCAGTTCTCCCCACCTTCTCCACGTGCTGAGAGTTATTTTAAAAGCCACCTGAGCCCCCCCAGGCATCTTAATTTAACTATCCTATCCACTGCGAGTTTCTTAGTGATGGAAGAGTCAGGGTGTCTGGGGCCTCCATTTCATAGGCTAATGCTGGCTCAGCATACTCACCCAGTCAGCTAGGCACTGACCAACTGAGACCCCAGGTGGGGTGGGGGCATTCTGAATCAGGCCGGAGGCAGCAGGCCTCTGAGGAGCAGCTGGCAGATCAGGTGATGTTTATGTAGACCTACCACGGGCCACAGACACTGCTGGATGCTTTAAACCAGGGGGCCTTGTGGGCCAAATTTGCCCTGTTTGTGTACTGCCCCAGAGCTAAGAAAAGTTTTTACATCCTTAAAGAGTTATAAAAATAAAAGATGTTATGCCATATAGATGATATATGGCCTGAAAAAAAGGTTTGCCAGATTTAGCAAATAAAAATTGAAAATGCCTGGTTAAATTTGAATTTCAACAAATTCAAGAAAAACAACAAATAATTCTTTCATGTAAGTATGCATACATGGTACATACGTATACTAAAAAAAATTCCTCATCTACCTGAAATCTACATTTCCCTGGGCACCCAGGATTTTATCTAGCAGCTCTAAAAAGGTTAAGGATCCCAGCCTTACACACGAAGCAAAGAAGATCAGATGTCAGAGGGCCTGAGGACACTGCCTGGAACCAAGCTCAGTAAGTATTAGCTGCTGGTATTAGTGTTATCACTATAATCAGAGTGGTCACCAATAAATATTGGGCACCTTCCTCATGCCCAGGCACTGTCTTAGGGGCTTAAGATCTACATGGAAGAGACAGATATGAATTGGAGAAACACACGGTTGTATAATGAAGGTCAGGCTGTAGTATATTCTAAAGAAAAGCATAAAGCAGGTCACTATTTTCGACAGGATGGTCTGAGCCCTTGCCCTTTTTTTGAGCTCTGTGTATTTTATTTATGGAATCCTCACATAGCAGTACCGAGAGGTGGTGTGGGTATCATTCCCATTTCACAGGTGAGGAACCCGAGGCATGAAGTCACCCAGGCAATGGCAGAGCTGGTGTTTGCCCAGGGCCTGGTGGCTTTCAAGTTCATGTTCTTACTTAGTTCACTTGCACCTCCGTTTATGTGACACCAGCTGTGTGCAGGGTCCTGTGTGAGGCCCTGTGCCTCTATTTTCTATAATCCTTCTGACAACCCCGACCACTGTTATTTCCTTTCAGGGCTTAGAGGGCATGAACACAGCAGTGTGGGCAGGCAGGGAGGAGTAATGAGTTGATTTGGGACCTGGCACGTTCGAAGTGTGCAGCATGAGGGTACTTGGGTATGGGCAGGTGGCAGGTGTGAGGAGGGGAGTAGACAGGGCAGGCCTGGGAGCCCCAGGAACACACTTGCAGATTGGCCCTGATGTTTCTACTTTACTCCCTCCTGAGATTACTCCTCTTTTGATGCCTTTTAAATTTTGCAGGTGGAGGGAGAGATGGGGAGAGAGTTGGACAGTTTTCTGAAGAGTTGCAGGCTAGGGCTAGATGTGGTATGGGGAAGTGCTCAGAGGCAGAGGTGGAGGCCCTAGTCAAGCCAGACCCAGAGGCCAGAGAGGCCCAAACTTCTCACTGGATAGGAAGCTGGAGTTGGTGAATAGAGCCAAAGGGCCCTTAGTAAGTGCTCATACTCCTAACTTACGCTTGGGAACATCAACTGCGCCCCAGACCGTGAACTGGATAGTCACTGTGGGATCAAGAGTCACTACCATTTGTAGAATTCCACCTGGGTGCCAGGTGCTGTCTTGACGATCTCATTCGAACCTTGCATTACCCCTGTGAGGTAGGTGTGCAGTTATCATCTGCCCTATTTTGTAAACGGGGAAACTGGCCCAGCATCATAATGGATAGTAAGTGGCCAAAGATTTGACCCCAGGCCAGTGACTTCACATTCCTCTCTCTTAGCCCTCTCAGCTGCCTCCTGACATCCTATCCTCAAAGCTAATAAGGTGATTTCAAAAAGAGTGAGCTCCCCATCACTGGAGGAATGCAAGCAGTTGTTGGAAGACTTCTGAGAATAGATGCTGGAGAGAGATAAAAGTCTCTGGACCACTTTGACCTTTGAGTTCCACCCACCCTTGAAAGGTGCCCATGGGATTTGGTTGGCAGCATTAGGTGGGCAAGACTGAGGCAGAGCAGTACATCAGGTCTTCAGACAGATCTGGGTTCAAGTCCAGGCTGTGCCCTTTCCTGGCTGTGTGTTCTTTGGACAAACTGCATAAACTCTGAGGCCCAGTTTATCCATCTTTCGAAAGGCGATAATGATGATCTTATGGTGATTAAATAAAGTATTCTATACAAAGCACTTGGCACATACTAGATGCTCAGTAAACATTCTCTCTTACTCTAAGCTGGACAATAACAAAAGTTCTTGGTTCAAAATGGCCTTGAGCTCCTGGGAGACAGTGTTTGTTAGAAGAAAGTCCTCAGGTCTGCATCCTGCCTCCTCTGCATGACCTTGCCTGAGTTATCTCATCTTCCCGTGCCTCAGTTTCCCCATCTATAAAATGAGAATAACTGGGGAACCTACTTCAGCAAGGCTGTGCTTACAAACAGTCACCGTAACACAGTGAGTGCTCAAAAAAAAAAAAAAAAAAAGAGCAGTGAGCTTCTAGCATCATAAAATTCCTATGCGCTAGGCCGGACTTCCCTTTCACAAATATCTGCACATTTAATCCTCATTGCGGCCCTGTGGGATGACAGCTTCCACCTTACAAGAGAGGAAACTGAGGCATCGGTAGGGGCACAACTTGGCCAAGCTCACTCAGTACGTGAGTGACCGAACTGGGATGTAAATGCAGGTTTATGTGGCACCAGCCATAGCTAGCGTCTCTGCTACCTGAAGGGTGTGATTCCTGAGCCACAGCTTAAAAAAATCACACAGGTTGCAAGGAACTAGGATGCCACATTTCTACCACCCCTATCCCCAGACTACCCCAAGGTCTCTTAAATTTGTCCACCTCTAAACTGGACCAAGTTCAAGTCCACGCTGAAAGGCTGAGAGTGGTAAGGTGGATGACCTGAATTTTGGAGGCCTTCTGCCGCCGCCTGGCCCTGTCCTTAGCCTACAAGTCTAGTCTGTACCCCGGGACCCTTCTCTCCCTTTCAGAAGTGGACAATGGCCTTTCTTGCTTCAGTGAGCCAATGCCACCTTCTACAAGGCTCTCAGGGACCTCTGGAAGAGGCTTCCATCTGCATTGACTTTTTAATTTACTTGTCTGGCCTCGGGCTGTCAGCCTGTTATTAACTTCTAGGGAGACATTCTAGCCCACACCTGGGAGCCAGCAGAGGTGGGGAGGGGACCTCACTTCGTGCTTCATTCCCACCTCTACCACCCAACTCCACCCGGGATCCATCCAAGGGACAAGAGACTTGGAGCCAGACAGACATGAGCTCCTCCCTGTAGCCAACTTACCGGCTCTGTGATCTCAAGAGAGGGGTTGCCCTTTTTGAGTTTCAGAATCCACAACTAAACTCCGCTCTGCAGAGTTTGGACTTGACACAATGTGTGTATACAGTCAGGGTGCCAATAGGAATCAGATGGTTCCACCAAACTGAATACATTAAGGTGGATTCAATTAAGAGGTTATCGACTATGGCAGGGAAAGGATGCTGGGAGACCATAAGGAAGGGTGCTGTACCCCATAACTATTAACGGGGGTCAGGGGAGCAGGATGTGTCACCTTCCCTAACCTGCCAGGTGTGGGAGGGAGAAGTTAGGAGAAGAGGATAGCTCTGTAGGAAGGGTCCCTGGACAGGAGCTATGATGGCTATGTCTCTTTCTTAAGGACAGTAACTTGTTTTACATTCTCCCCGCTCTCTGCCCCAGGGTTCAGTTCTCTTTTCCTCCTCCTAAAATCCTCTACTGCAGTCTGAGCATGCTTGTGATCACCTGGAAGGCCTGATAAACACCTCAGAGTTTCTGATTCAGTAGGTCTGGGGTGGTGCTCAAGCATTCATATTTGAACCCATTCCTAGCTGGTGCTGATGCTTTTGGACCCTGTGTGGGACAGCTCTGCTGGGCGTGTTGCATTTTCCCTGCACTTCTCTTAGTTTGTCCTGCCTTGTGGCCCATTGGACTAGAAGCCCCTCTGGGTCAGGACTGTCTGACTCCCTCCCTTTAGCTCTATGCACCCGGCACTCAGTATCTGAGGGCTGGTTAGAGAGGCCTCCTGCCCAGCATAGTTCACCCTCATTTGCACCATTTACAACTTGTCCCTGTTGCCTGCTGCCCAGACACATCCTTGCTGTGGCTTGGCAGTCCTTAACTGGTGGCCAATGCTGAGATGGAGGTTAATATGCAGGCAGTTTATTAGGGCATGCTCTTGGGACCAACACCAGGGGAAGGGAAGTGAAGCAAGCAGGAGTGGGCAGAGGGAGAAGTTGGGCCAGAATGTGGTCTCTGTGGATAGCCAGCACCCTGGAGAGTTCCAAGGGGATGGCCCTTCATTGCTGTCCTGAGTTGGGGCCAGAATGTAGGATCCTTACACCCCACATGCATCAGTCACTGGATGTAGCCACCCTGGGAAGGAATGAGAGCTTGGGCGAGGCTCTTTGCAGCAGAGGTGATCCCTGTCCCCTAAGAGAATGCAGCTTTCCCAGCAGCAGTGGCCTCTAGTCCTGATGGGGTCCAGGTGGTGCCTTGCAGCTTCTGCCATATCATTGAACCTGTCCAAGGAGCCAGGGAGGAGTCAGAGGCCTTCTCATGGCCCCCACTGCCCTGCCCTCCCCATTGCTAAGTCCCTTGAGCTCTTACTCCAAATTCCCTTTTTCTTTAACCCCAAACCAAAAAACTCTCTTGCCATCCATCAAGCACACAGAACCCAACAAAGACACCTACCCATGGTTTTGCAACAGCCGACCTCTTAATCTTCATTTTGCTTGGCCTGGCCATCCTGCGACATAGAGAGATCAAATTTCCCCAATCCCGTCTCGGCTTCCCTGAGATGAGGAATAAAAGCATCATGTGATTGTCTGTCATATATAGTGGTTAGGGGTCCCTCCAGGCCTCTGGAGAGATAGAGGAAGAGGAAAAAGGATTGTTGCTTTTGTGTCATTGAGGCCAGCAACCTCGTTAACACATCTGATCCCTTTTTCTGGGCCGAGTGGTGGGAAGAGTCTCCCCTTGGAGTCTGAGCTGGGTGTAAACCTCGGCAGGATGACCTTATATTTGATGATGACCTTGGGCAGGTAGTGATAACATCTGTGAACTTCACAGTTTCCTGTCTGTAAAATGGGTGATGGTGCCTACCTGGAGGCCGTGTTGTAAGGAGCGCATGGGGCTGGCTGTATGTCTGAGCTCGGGCTGCCATAATAGACCACAGAGGAGGCAGCTCAAACAGACATTTATTTTTCACAGTTTGGAGGCTGAGAAGTCTAGGATCAAGGTGCTGGCCCCTTCAGTTCCCAGTGAGAGCCCTCTTCCAGTCTTATAGATGGCTGCCTTCTCACTGTGCTCTGGTCTCCTTTCCTCCTCCAATAAGGAACCTACTACCATCACGCAGGCCCCACCCTCGTGACCTCATCTGAACCTAGTTAGCTCCCAAAGGCCCCCCTCTAAAACAATCATGTTGGGGGTTAGGGCTTCAACATGTGAATTTTATGGGGACAGAAACATTCAGTCCATAATACCATGTATGCTTAGCACAGTGCTGGACACATAGTAAATTTGAGTATCAGTATTAGCACATGATTTTATATTATACTTTGATATATTATGTGTTATTATATATTATTTACTATATTATTTATATTACAATTATATTATTTTAGAGACAACCATTGGTTGAAACTTCTAGAGTAGCAGTCAAGAGCGTGGGTTTAGATTCCATTTCTGCCTCCTGTTCATTGTGTGACCTTGGGCTTGTTACTTAATCTCTCTGATCCTCAGTCTCATCATCTGAGAAATAAGTATAAAAATAGAACCTGTCCTCAAAGGACAGTGGAGAGGGTAGAATGAGTTAATATACAGGTAATCCTGGAGTTTATTCATTCATTCATTCCTTCATTCTTTCATTCAATTGGCACATAAGAAGTGCTTGTTCAGAGGGATGAGGTTAAGGAAGATCATGGTGATGGACATGCTTGTGAATGTATTATATCAGTCTGCTCTGGCTGCCATAACAAGGTGCCACATGCTCGGTGGCTTAAACAGCAGAAATTTATTTTCTCACAATTGTACAGGTTGGAAGTCCGAGATCAGGGTGTCAGCAGAGTTGGTTCCTTCTGAGAGCCATGAGGCAAAGATCTGTTCTAGGTGTCTCTGCTTGGCTTGTAGATGGCCATCTTCTGCCTGTGTCATTACAGAGTATTCCCTCTATCTGTATTCCAATCTCCTCTTCTTATAAGAACATCAGTCACATCAGCTTAAGGTCCACTCTAATGACCTCATTTTAACTTAATCACTTCTGTAAAGATCTCATCTTCAAAAATAAGCCCATTCTGACATACCAGAGGTTAGAATGTCAATATATGAATGGCGGGGCGGGGGGATGAAATTTAGCTTGGAACACTGGGAGAGGTATGTGTTCATCCCACAGATACTTACTGAGTTGCCTACTACATGCCAGGTGTTCTTCTAGGTCTTGAGGATAGGAGAGTGAATGACAAATGTAGAATTCCTGATATTTAGAGTATAGGGGTTCATGAAATAAGAGATGGCAGGAATAACCAAAACACATAGTGTGTTAGAGGTGATAAAATGCCATGGAGTGAAATAAGCAGGAAAGGAGTCTGGTGAGTGTTGGGTGGGGTAGGGATTGTGCTGTTAAATAGGATGATCAGGGAAGGTGACATTTGAGTGAAGATTTGAACCACGTAGATTTCTGAGAAAAGAGCATTCCGGTAAAGGGAGCAGCAAGTTCAACAGCCATGAGATGGGACTGTGCTCACTGCACTGGGTGAACAGCAAGGAGCAGGGGTGTGTGGCCTTGTGGAGTGAGTGGTGAGAACAGTGGGGGAGGCTCCCGGGAGGTCAGTGGTGGGTCCAAGCCATGCAGCACCTGTGGGTCATGGTAAGAATGTTGGCTGTCACTCCAGGTGTGATGGAAGGCACAAGAATGTTGTGAGCAGAGGAGGGTTGTGGTCTGATTTTTTTTTTAAACTGATATTCATTTTTTATACTACATTTATTTATACTACATTAACACATAACATACCCACTTTTTAAAATTGAGGTAAAATTCACAGAACATAAAATGTACATTCTTAGCTATTTTTAAGTTCAGGAGTGTTAAGTAATTCGTATTGTTGTGTAGCCATTGTGCAGAACTCTTTTCATTTAGCAGAAATGAACTCTATATCCATTGAACAATCATTCTCCATTCTCTTCTATCCACTACCCTCTGAAAACCACCATTCTAATTTCTGTCTCTCTGAATTTGACTACTCTAGGTGCTATCTATGAGTATTTGTCTCTTTGTGACTGGCTTATGTCATTTAGCATGATGTGCTCAAGGCTCATCCTTGTTGTAGTGTGCTATAATTTCTTTCTTTTTTTTAAAGGCTGAATAATATTCCATTCTATGAATATACCACATTTGTTTATGCATTCATCTATCAGTGGACACTTGGGCTGCTTCCACCTTTTGGCTGTTGTGAATAGTGCTGCTGTTCACAGTATTGGCTATTGTGAACATGGCTGTACAAATATCTCTTCGATGCTCTGCTTTCAATTCTTTTGGGTAGATACCCAGAGTGGAATTGCTAGATTATATGGTAAATCTATGTTTTATTGTCTGAGGCTGTGCCACACTATTTTTCACAGCAGCTACTGCATCATGTACGTTCCCACTAACTGTGCACAAGGACTTGGTTTTTCTCTACATTTCTCGCCAAAACTTGTTATTTTGTTTTTTGATTGTAGCCATCCTTATGGGTGTGAGGTGGTATTTCATTGTGGTTTTGATTTGCTTGTTCCTAATAATTAGTGATATTAAGCATCAAATTCATTTGCTTCTTGACCATTTGCATACCTTTTTCAGAGAAATGTCTATTCAAATCCTTTGCCCATTTCATAATCAGGTTGTTTTTATTATTGTTGCTTTGTAGGAATTCTTCATATATTCTGGATATTAAACCCATTATGAGATACATGATTGCAAATACCTTCTCCTATTCCATGGGTTCCTTTTGCATTCTGTTTGTGTCCTCCGATGGACCTCTCTCAGGTTTTTTTTTTTTTAACCCATTTTTCCGACAAGCCTTGTCAGAAAGATTCAAACACTGTCTCCAAAGCCTGAATAGGTGATTAATTTATTGCCACATAAACAAATGCACAGTACTGTTGAAGAGGAATTTTCAATGAAGAGGAATTTTTTATTCAAAAGGCTAACCTTATAAACAGTTCTTTGTTCTGCTTCTGTAGATATGCTTGCCACATAGGCCGAAGGGCAGGGTGACCTTGGAATGAACTAAAGACTCATCCTCCTTTTCATTAGTCCTGTCTAGATAACAGATGTATTGCTTAAGTTCCTGTTTGAAAAACCTCGTGCTCTGTAACTGTGTGTAGCCCATAGCAACTCCTGTGGTCTGTAACCGCCTGAGGACAAATTAACAGATCTGCCCATGACAACTCTAACTGCGTAGATAAGCCCTATAAAAGCAAGGTTGCCTCTGAACTCAGGGCCCAGATCTTCAGAGCGCTAGCTCTTCTGGGACTGCCAGTGTAATAGAGTTCTCCAACTCTCTGAGTGGTGCTTGATTTCTCACCAGTCTGATTTTTCTGCAACATCGTATATGTAAACAAAAATAAAGATTTTTTAAGAGGTCCTCACCAAGAGTAATTGAAATCCATGGACAGATCAGGCAACATGTGGGTCTTCATTCAAAACCCATTGCTAACAAAAAACAAAGACGAGCAATTAAACCAGAACTTATCAGTATTTTTTCTTGCACATAACATAACCTTGGCTGGGCTCTTGACCCTGGGTGTGCTGGCATGCTCGTTTATGAGACGACAATACCTAGAATACTCACTTCCTTGGTTGTGTACCAAGAATTAGGTAAGGTAAACCTCAACAGGAGTCTGACACCCAGCAGGTGCCCAATAAGGAGTAGCAATTGTTATATACGTCCTTTTCCCCAAAACATTGACTGTGCCCCTCTTGTGTACCAGAGTGTGCTCCCAGTTTGTTGTGTAAAACAGAAAGTAAGGAGATACTTAGTAGAGAACTGTTGAAAGTACAAGAAATAAGATAGGGGCCATCAGAATGGCCTCCAAAGACCCTGTTTCCAGAAGGGAACATTGAGGCCCAGAGAGGGAAAGTGATTTGACTGATGTCACACAGCAAGTTCATGATAGAGCCCAGGATACAACCCAGAGCTGGGCCGGGCTTCCAGAGGAAACACAGAAATGAGAGATGATAACTAAATCCTCCCTTTATTCCCTTCATATGTACTTCGTGAAGGCACAAGTATTGTGAGCACACCTCGGGCTCAGACATGGGTTTGAATACTGTCTTTATCACCTAATTGCTGGGGGGCCCTCTAGAGCCTCAAGTTTCCACATCTGAAAAATGAGGATGGTTTTCCTTTCTTCCCGGGTGATAGAGCTTGAACGAGATCCATAAGGTCAGCTGTGCCTGCAGTCAGGGGAGTGATGGGGATGGAATGATCTTTCACCCAGATAAAGCTCAATAGTCTTGTGGTCCAGTCTTTCTTCCCCCATTAACAGGAGGGCTAGGTAACATTTGTAAAGCACTAACTGTGTATCTAGTTCTGTGATAAATGCTTTCCATGATTTTTTTCTATCTCATTTTAACAGCAACCATATGAGATAAATGTTCATACTTGTCCCCATTGTACAGATAAGAAACTGAGGCCCAGAAAGGGGGAATAATTGCCCAAGTCACACAACTGGGCAGCGGCTGGGAGAGGATGTGAATAGAGAAGATCTGACCTTGGGTGGCAGATGTGGGTTGACCACTAAGCTCTCTTGCTCCCTTTTGAGGGAGTGGAAGGTGGAGAGGCATACATGCTTTTTCCTATGATGCTATAACAGATTTGTGATTCTGGGCCACCCCATGTCCCCAAGTCACCTCTGCACGACTGAAGCTCTTGCCAGACTGGGTGCTGGGGTGTGTGTCAGTGCTGACTGTTTTGTCCTCTCAGAGGCTGTGGAGGCGTGTGTTTTGCACAGGCTATGGCTGGTTTCCTATGCAGAAATCAGATCATGGCTCTCTTTGTGAAGGTGGACAAAAGCTTTTTGCTGGCCAATGAGCTGACCTGCATGGTCCAGGATCTAGAACAGCTGATTGAGAGTTCATGAGTATAAGCACAAAGTAGGGCTGAGGCAGTTTCCCAGAAGACAGACCATGCTCATCTCTGGACTCTGCGAGAGCCTGTGCCTCCCAGAACTCTCTCTGCTCTCATTTTTGCTCTCCCAAGACCCACCAGACTCTTTCCACCCCAGAGCCTTTGCACATGCTGTACCATCCCCTGGTTCACACTACTCATTGTCCATGGCTGTTTTTTTGTTGTCATTCGGGCCTTCTCCTAGCTAAGTGTAAATCTCAACCCTCACCTCATTTCTCTTTCATATCACCCTGTTAATCTTCTTCCCAGTTGTTATCCCCATCTGTAATTACTCATGTATTTGTTTGTTACTCTATACTTGATTGGTGTCTCCCTCCCATACTTAGCTCTGAACTCCATGAGGACAGGTGGCTACATCTGTGTTGTTCCCCATTGTGTCCCAGTGTCTGAGAGAGCCTGGCCCCAGGTAAATGCCCAAGTGTCCGTTGAATAAATGCCTGCCGTGAGCCAAACCCAGCCATAAATGCAGAAAGACCAAAGTTTAATAGAACAAATATGGTCTCAGTCCACATGACTTTAGGTTAAAACTCAGAGGCAGCCACTGAAGGAGAGAGGTGGCTTCACTCCTTTGTCTTGGTAGTTGATGATATGTGTGGCAGGGAGGCTCACGGCCTGAGTATGTGCACATGAGAGCCTCCCACTGGGGCCACTCCCAGTGTCCCAACTGCACAGCCAACCCCTATCTGGGGCCTGGTCAGGGATGGCAAATAGGTTTCAGCTTCAATTGATGCTAGTGGCTGTCCCTAAAACCATGGTGTGAAAAACATTGGCGCTGTCATTGTGCTTCTTGGGAACAATACATATCAATAGGCTATGTGTGTTACAGGCAAGGGGAGGGAGAGAGACACACATGCCATGGGATTGCCATCTGTACCAGGGGCGATCATTCCACATTACTGGATGAGAAACAACCCTTTCCTTGATCTTCAGTCCAGGGCTGTTGGTCAGAACTGCATGATGGTCAGGCATTGGACCTGGCATTGCCAAATCCCATTTGGTATCTGACTCCTATACACAGGGGAAAATATAATTGTAATACATTAGTTGAGACAGCCCTAAAACATCTTCACATTTCAGGGTTCAATCGTCTGTATTACTTTTTTAAAATGATGTTTTTTTTTCAATTACAGTTTTTCAATTACATTATATTAGTTTTGGGTTTACAACACAGTGATTAGATATTTAGATAACTTACAAAATGATCACCCTGATAAATTTAGCATCATCTGACACCATACATAGTTGTTACAACATTGACTATATTTCTTATACTTTACATCTCCATGACTATACTATAACTACCAATTTTCACTTCTCATTCCTTCATTTTTTTCACTCACCTTACAACCCCTCTCCCATCTGGCAACCATAAGTGTTCTCTGTATCTATGAACTTGTCTTTGTCCTGCCTGTTAATTTTGTTCATTAGATTCCATATGTAAGTGAAATCATATGACATCTGCCTTTCTCTTTCTCACCTAACTCCACTCTACACAATATCATCTAGGTCCATCCATGTTGTTGCAGATGGCAAGATGTCAGTCTTTTTTTTTTTTTCATGGCTGAATAGTATTCTACTGTTTTACATACCACCTCTTCTTGCTCCATTCACCCGTTGATGGACACCCAGGTAGCCTCCAAATTTGACTATTGTAAATAATGCAGCAATGACCATACAGATTCATACGTCCTTTTGCAGGAGTGTTTTGGGTTTCTTCAGATAAATACCCAGAGGTGGGATTACTGGGTCCTTCTTTGTCTCTCTTTGTAGCCTTTGTTTTAAAGTCTATTTTGTCTGATATAAGTATTGCTACCTCAGGTTTTTTTTGGTTTCCATTTTCATGAAATATTTTTTTCTATTTCTTTCAATCTGTATATTTTTCAATCTGAAGTAAGTCTATTGTGGGCAATGTATGTAAAAGTCTTGTTTTCTTTTCCATTCAGCCACTCTATCATTTGACTGGAGCATTTAATCCATTTGCATTGAAAGCAATTATGGATAGATATGTAGTTATTGCCATTTTATTATTTATATTTCTGATCTTTTGTTTTCTTCTTAAAGAAATTTCTCTAACATTTCTTGTAGTACTGTTTTGTTGTTGATGAATTTTTTTTAGCTGTTTCTTATCTGGGAAGCTCCTTATCTGTCCTTTGATTCTAAATGGGTAGAGTAATCTTGATTGTAGTTCCTTGGTTTTCATCGCTTTCGATATTTCATGCTAATCTATTCTGGCCTGTAAAGTTTCTGTTGAGAAATCAGCTGACAGTTTTCTGGGAGCAACTTTGTAGGTAACTAACTTCTTTACTCTTACTGCTTTAAGATTCTTCGTCTTTAACCTTTGGTTTTTTAATGATGATGTGTCTCGGTGTGGACCTCTTTGGGTTCATCTTGTTTGGAACTTATGATTCTGACTATTATAGAATTTCAAGGGCTTGAATAGCTAGCTATCTGAACATCCATGCACTTCTTATGTTCTCTAGTCATCTGGGCTGTATATTTAATTTATTAAAACCCTCATTTCTTTTATTTCTGTTGCATTATAAAATAGGATGAATTACAATTGTACATTTTGTAAAAGCCTGTGTTCACTCATATTTGGACGCATTTTTAGGAAACGGAAAAGCAAACAAATTATTTGCTCTTGGCATCATTCGTGACTAAATGGACAATAGGTCATAATAAACTAGGCCATGTATCAGCACTCATTTTAGAGGAGCATATCATAGTCCTGAAAGAAAATTAGGATCCTTTTATTAAGAAAGTAAGGGAAATGGAGGAAGGGGTGAGCAACTGGTATAACCTCCACCACCATACTATAGAGTCCTCACTCTCTATATGTGTGAAGGTTCCTGAAAAGGGCAGTATGCATGCATACAATATGTTCAATAAACGTGGATAGTATTGTGGAAAATTAAAGTCTCACAGGTTGATACGAAGAGTTCACAAAAATATGAAATTCAATGTAGATTTTTGTTAATGCCTCCCAGAAGTTATGTTTTCATGTGCTCAGCAGATTCTCCTGTCTGTAACTAAGGATTCAGAGTGAGTGCTAGAGAGTGCTGCTTTGGGTAGTCCTGGCTGGGAGGTTCAGTGGGTGTGAATGCTAAGAGGCTCCTGTAGCCGTGTGGGGCTTTTGGTGCCATATAGTCATTACTCTAAAGTCCCGATGTGATTGCTAAACTTAGGTAAGGAGATGTGAGTTTGAGTCTGTAATATATTTCTCAACTACTCTGTCTGCAACTACACGTCACTGCTGAGAATTTTATACCATATTTGGAACATACTGTTTGTTTTTTATTTATTTACTTATTTTGCTTTTCATTGATGTACATACCAAGAAATATTTCATATGATGATTATTCAGCTCAGTGAATGTTCACAAACTATAATCTTTGCCTAGATTAAAAAACAAAGACCAAAGCCAAAATATATTACTGTCACCCAGCAGTCCAGAAGTTCCCTCAGGTCTTCCCATTAAGGATAACCACTGTCAACCACTTGCAAATAAAAAATTCCTTTTGCACCAGGCTTCATATATTCAGAAGTTTGTGAGATTCATTATTATCTGTATATTTTTAAAAATCATTAATCCCCAGAAAGGTATAGCATGCAGTTGTTGAAGTGGGCTAGAAGTTGTTTACACATTCCACTATTAAAAGAATTCAGGTAGTTGACAGCTTTGGGAAATAAAGAGTAGTGCTTCTATGTACATTCTTGTAAATGTCTTTGGGGGAACATTTGTGTGCCTTTCTGTTGAGTATTTCTCTACCAGAGGAATCACTGGGATGTAGGAAATGCTTACATTCACCTTTTATATACTGATTGTTTCCCAAATGGAGTGCACATGGGATGCTCACTGCTGGGGAAGAGAGTATGAATGCTCCCCAACCTCATGCACAGTTGTTATTTTCATCTATTCTGGGGGAAGTACAAAAAAGCATGTAAGAAGTTCAAGTGCTTCTAGTCAGCTCAAAGATTCTGTGAGTTTTCTGAGAACAGAAGGGCAACCTAGTCCTCTTCTGTCATTACTGGAGTTATGAGGAGATATTTAGTGGTATGTGACACTGTTATCACTGAAAGCCTGAGAAATGCTCATATCTTGGGAGATACACACTTAGGACAATAACAAAAATCCTCAAAGTTCTAGTTGGCCCTTAGCATGGAGTTCAACACACTTTTGGCGACTCTCTTGTGAACCTGGGTTGAGGAATGCATTCGCGGTGCCACCAATGGACTGCAAGTTCACCTGCGTCCGCTTGGTGCCCCCAGAGGAGCAGTCAGCAGGGCAGACTGGGGAGCCCCAGCTAATGCCAAGTGCATGTCGTCATTGTCTCAGAAATGTTGCTTTCTGATTTTTTTCCAAACGGTTGAGAGGGAATCTTTTCTTCAGCAGCCATTTTTCTTCATTGATGAAGATTTTTGTAACTAACTTCCAATCAGGTAGACTGGAGAGCCACATCCTCCCAGATAAACTCATGTCTTCCAGCATATGTAGATGTCCTCTGCTCTTAGTTTCCTTGTTTATAGTTTCCCTCGTTTTGACCACTGTTTCCCATCTGGTGTGCTAGTGTCAAAAGGAGAACAAAAGACCAGTGCACACAGGGTACCCACATGTCCTGATGATCCTCACAGTGTTTTCTGTAACTGTAGGTGACCTCAAGAGAAAAAACAATTGTGCATATTCTGGGTCAGTAACCTGCTGAAGAAAAAAGTACACATACTAAATAAGATGAGATGAGTCTTCCTTGCTGGCTTCCATCTAGAGAACCACCTGGTTTCACCTTTTGGTCAGAGTGAGGCTTAATGGTGCAGGGAATGAAAATGATTTTCTAGATAAAGAACTAAGCCACATTTCCACTAGCATTTGTATTCCCTTTAGATGGTATAGGTTGTCGTCATGTGGAGTGGGGTGTGTCTCCCTGTGAGTTGTTTTGGTGTGATTGTGTGTGTATGTGTGTGTCTTTTCCCTGAAGTTTCATCCCCCTTACAGAGCAGAGGTGCAAGTGTCTGCTTTCTGAGTAAAAAATCCCATCACCATTGCTTCATGGGTCTAGGTGTGTTCTCTTTCTGCCCTTACTAAGCGTACTGCAATGTCCTTCTGACATTGACCACCCAGAGTTACTTTCAGACTCCACAAGTTAAGGACAAAGTCCTTTACAAAACTGCTTTTTCTACAGACACCAGATACACTTTGGAGTCCCCAGGCCACCCACATTTCCAAAAGCCTGGCTCTAAATTCAGGGGTTTTGATGGCTCCTTAGTTTTGATAATTCCCTATAATTGACGAGAACTCTAGAAAGCACTAGACTTATTATTATGGTTTTACTATAAAGAATACACGTAGGATGAATTCTGTGGGAAGTGGGTTGGGGCCGTGGAAGCAGAGATTCCATCCCCTCTCCCAGTGGAGACAGGGCACTTCACCCTCCTAGCATGTCAGTGTGCTTACCAAACAAAACAATGATTTCATGCTTTTATGGGGGTTTCGCTCTGTGGGCATGGTTGATTGAGGCATTGGGCACATGATTGAAGTCATTCTCTGACTACCCAACCCCTCTCTTGGTCTTTGACCATGGTTGCCTTATCATACTTGTTTGAGAATGTACATTGGATGTAGCATTTGTATAACAGATACAGCAATAGTACAAGCATGAACATACCTAATACTTGGAGACGCGAGTGTTGGTTATAGATAGCACGTTTCTCATTCCAGCGTACATCCCAATACATTTGACTACCAATGTGAGTATTCTAATTTTACCAACAATGCCAGTGTTTGAACATACTGCAATGTGTAACCTGAAAAAGAAAAGGGAAAAGGTACTGGCACAGTCCTAGAGTTCCTTTCAGTCATGAATAATTCATTCAGTCCATGCTCAGATTATATGACCAAAGAGGAAACAGTCTCAGATCTGTAGAGCTCGACCCTCCCAGGCATCTGGAATAATGGAACTGAGAGCCCTTTGTGAAAAATACTGAATTTCCTTGCTGCATAACCTGTGGATTCTTTCCTTCACTCTCAGCTGTTGTGTCCCTGTCTCCTATTTGTGCAGGACTGATAGGCAACATCTACCACTAGGTGGTATCTATGCACCACCATTAACCCTGTTTTTCCACAGTCGGTTGTGTGAAAGCACAACCTGCTCAGTCAGGGCCTCCAGAATTCTGACATAAGGTGTAAAATTGTAGTCACAGTTTCTTGCCTGGAGATCATGCCTTCTCCTGACCATTGTACTTGCAGCCCAGTCCTGGGACTACAGCCTTAGGTAGGAAAAAGGAAGTTGCAGTGACATGGGGAAAAAAGAAAGAAAACTAGGTAGTCACTACTGTCTCCCCCAATGGGAAGATGAAAGAGGCATGCCAGCCCCCCCTATCCCTTCACCAGGTCCAGAGTCAGTGTCTATTCCCGTGAATAGCCCTCTGGGGCACCAATACTGGTGCTGTGTCATCTACTTGCCAGTCTGTTTCCTGTGGAATCTGCTCCATAGCCTCGTGCATTCTCTTCTCAATCTTTACTTTGATGAATCTTCTTGACTATTGCCCCATTAAATCTAGATTGTTTTTCTTTTATTATCTTTACCTTCTGGCTTTTAAATTCTTCAAAATTGGGTTAAATAAAGTGGACAGACTTGTTTGTGGACTTGTACTATTTCCTGTGGATCTGTCCTTTGGGGATATGTCAGGGTCCAAGGTCACTTCTAAGGAACCTCCCTGGCACCCATTCCAGGGAGCACTCCTCCATCTGTCTCTGTGCCTCTCCAGGAATTCCAGCACCTGTGTTTGTGTTGCAGGTCTGGTTGATACCTGTGAAGGCCATGACCTGGAGGCCTCAGCCTGGGCCTCAGAGGGAATGGAGTGTCCACAGTGTCAGGAAACTTCAGTCAAGAACAAGTACAGGATGGGCCTCACTATTGCTGCTCTCCCAAGGCACCTCATTTACTACAAGTTTAGTTTTTATTCTGTGGTTTTAGTGCTAGTTTTAGATACATGTTATATATTTAATATGGAAGGTTTTTATATTAAATAATTTTTATCTACTTCTAGTTGCTTTTAAAATACTTTTAAATAAAAAAAACAGATATGGAAAAGCACACTTAACAAACAGAGCACTCAATGAATTATCATGGGCACTACATCTGTGTAGCAGTGTTTTTCACTCTGCGAAAGCTCAAATACTTCTGAGAATTTTCTCTCTGCTTTCTCACCCTGCCCTCACTCTTTCATAGGGCCTCGCTAGGTTCCTCCAGCTCTCTGCCTAGATGTACTACCCTTTGAGGGTAGTGCCAAACTAACATTGAGCTAATTAGGTGCAATCATTGTGCTTGGAACATACAGGTTGTTTTTCTTTTGTAATCTTTACCTTCTGGCTTTTAAATTCTTCAAAATTGGGTTAAATAGAGTGGACAGACTTGTTTGTGGACTTTTACTCTTTCCTGTGGATCTGTCCCTTGGGAATATGTCAGTGGTGCTGTCACTATAGAAATCAGGCTCATTGACAACTCACAGTCTGGTTCACAGTGAATAAACTCTTCCTGACTTCCCTATGCTCTCTTGCCAGCAGAATTCAACAGTTCTTGCTGTTGTCATGCATTTTCTGGGATTTTGTCTCAAGGATATAAGGAGAGGAGTTCAGCAGAGGACAAGACTCTCAACAAACAGCGCAAAGAAGTGTGCCAGAAGAATCCGCATCTAGCCACGCGACAGAGTGCATGTCAGAAACGGCCCAGTTAAAGGTACAGTGGATATGTTCTCATGAACCTGAAAGAACATTGTCAAGAGACAGATTGAGCAGACATCTGCAGACCATGGGATGAGGACATTGTTTGCCTACCACATCAGTAAGGATCTTGGATCTGTCCACCACCTTGTCTTCCCTAGCACCCTCTCCCTCACTTAAAAGCCTACAAAAGCTCCGCACACAGTCCTGTTAATGTAGGGAAGAGGCAAGCTACATCTAGGGACTGTAATATTCTGATCAGCCCTGAAGCCTGGCCAGGACATCTGCAGAAAAAAGGAATATTTTTGTTGGGATTGTTAACAACCTATTTCCTATACCGTGAAGGGGAAATAGTCTTTAAGTGGTTGTCCTACACAAAATGTCCTACACAGAATTGTTTATTCTCTATGGCTAAAACTATGGGGAATCTATATATTAAAGCCTGGGAACAGCCAGCAGGCCTTTCACTCTACATATTCTTACCTTTTCATTCAACATATTCCTCCTCCACCTCACCGTATCTCCATATCAAAGGAAATGGGAACTAAAGGATGACATATGAACTGAATTCCCTGAACACTCAGCCTCCATTCATTGCCTTTCCATGTCTCTTGGTCCCTCTCACTCTCTGCCTCTGAGAGGATACCACAGTCTGTGGAGTGTTGCTCCTTTTTAATAAACTTCTCTTTTGACTCTAACTTTGGCATATGTTTTGAGTTCTTTCTACATTCTCCGCCAAAGAACCATCTTCTCTTGGTGCAGATCTTGATTTCCCTCCACTCGGAGAAATTTGCCCTGGTGTGTATCACTATGATTCAGCCAGCTCCTTTCTTCTTGCTGGTTCCCTGGTGTACTAGCTCGCTCTCAATAAAGCTTGGCTTGCAGAACTTCATATCAGGTACTGTGGTCATTTTTATGACCCTTGGACCCAAGATCTGGCCTCAGTCAGCTTGGGTCACACTTACACCCTTCCCTGTCCTGTAGCCACTCGAGGATCCTCTCTGGAGGCAGCCACTACCACCTTTCTTGCTTATTCTACCAGACATTTACTATTTGAACATTTATGTAGCACTTACAAAGCACCAATCATTTATTTTTTAAGGCTTTACATTTTGAGCCTCATTAAATCATACTAATAAGTAGACCATCTGAACATTTACACAATATAGAACAGGGTTCTGAGCCCCCAGGGGTCTGCAGAACTTTCCCAGTTTCAGGCAGCTTCTAAATGGGATTGAAACCCACACTACCAGTCATGGTCACTGTGCTTTGCTGCGTGTCTATAACATCTCAGCTTAATAGAGGTATTTGCCCACAAAAATTTATCCACTGAGTGTTTTATGCACACATCAAACTACCTTTGTCCAATTTTGCTTCAGGAGGACTTTCGAAGGGTTGGTCAATAAAAGGACCAATAGTTGAAATTGTGAATATACTATTGCCAAATTGCCTGTGACCTTTTACTACTAACGTGTCAATAGGTCTCTCTATTGTCATTTGTTACCCTGTCTTTTTGTGAAGAGGAGGGCAGTAGAAAAAAACAGGGGGAAGTGAGATGTGGACCAAGAGTCTGCTCAGGCCTTGTGACAAGGTGCATCTAATAAGTGACACAGATCAAGATATGGTGAAAATAATGTTCATGAAGTTAATCGAGAATAATTATTCAGTGTCCCATATTTAATTGACTATTATGAAAATGTTAAGCCGTGTTATTTCATGGGTGCAGTTTTCCATGTATTCCATCAATTAGTGATGCTGTCACTATAAACATCACTCTGCACTGACAACTCACAATCTGGTTCACGTTGAATAAACTTTTTTATTTTCTTTATGGTCTTCTTCTCATAACATGTCAACAGTTCTCTCTATTATAATGCATTCCCCAGTCTTTTGTTAGGAGGATATTTATAGAAGAGAAGAGTATCATCAGCATGATCTGAGGAAAAGCAAGAAGTGGGCCAAGTGTCTTGCTTTTGGCCATATCACAGGGTCCATATTATAAGCAACACAGATGACGGTACTATGAATATTATGCTCACAAAGTTAATTCAAGAATAAATTTTCAGTGTCTCATATTAAGTGACTGTTACAAAAATGGTGAGCCATTTTATTTCATGATTGCAAATTTCTAAGACTTCTTTAAATTATTGATGCTGTTACTATAAAACTCATGCAACACAGAACTCATGACCTGGTTCATGTTGAATAAACTATTCCTAATTTCCCTGTGGTCTTCTACCCCAAAATGTCTACAGTTTTTCCTACTGTCATGCATTTCCCAGGCTTTTTTGAGGAGAGTATTTGCAGAAGAAATAGCATTATCAGGATCATTTGAGGGGAAGTGAGACATGGGTCAAAAGGAGCTCCTTTAGGCCACACGACAGGGTGCATCATGTAACTGACACAGATGAAGGTACTGTAAAAATAATGGTCACATAGTTAATTCTTGAATAATTATTCAGTGTCTCAGTCATTTTATTTCAGACTCTCTCTGTACTTGCTTATATTTAACCTCTATAATACTAATAAGTGGCTCTAATAACACATCACTGAGGACAAAGGAGTAAAGTCACTTTTTCAGGTTGATGTAGCTCTCAGTGTGATACAGGTCATCAGACACCAGCTTCCATGCTCAGGTACTTGCTGCTCTGACTTTCTATATTGCTTCATTGAAATAAATTCATGTCCCCCCTTGATCAGGTGCTATTTATCTAAGCACACCCTGCCACACCCCCTCTTCTAAGCACAACTTAGATGCAGTTGGCTCCCCTTGGAAGCTGGTGAACAAGGAGAATAGAAGTGTGACTTGAGAATGAATTCTTACTTCTCCTAGTCTTCTGCAGCAATATTATCAACAATCTTTTCTATTTTTAGTGTATTTTCCAGGAATATGTCTCAGGTTCCAAAGAGAAAAGAGCATAAAGGATTCAAACATAGGAGTTACACAAAAGTCATCTGCGGTCAAGAGACTCTGCTGGTGTTTTCAGCAGTGCTTTAGCAGCCTGAAAATGAACACCTGGCCAATGGACAGATAGAGGCACAACTACCTCCCTCCACATACACTGCATTGAAGGTGCTGCCAAAATAGCACCAGTCGGTAGAGACCGGTCATTAGACTGTAGTTTGTACAGTAGTGACTTGGCCTGGGAAGGGGCACAACTCAGAGCCAGTGCAGCCACTGCCTGCTCTTAGCCAGGCCTGAGTCCAGGCTGCTCAAGTCAATCAATAGTGAGACCCCGGGGGCTGTAGACTTTAATCATTAAGCCACGAAAGCATTAACCCAGCAGACCCCTTTCTCAGTTAATTAATGTTAACTGTTCATCCCAGTTTGGTCATTTGAAGATGAAGCTAATTCTTTGAGCAACTGTCATGTGGGCAGTTGGTTTAAATGTCCTGGGTTCTGAGGCGATTGGGAGTCAAGCAGACTATTGATCATTCGGGATGGTCACCTGACCACCAGGAAGTCTCACTGCAAGGCAGCTGGTAGAATCACCTGATGGCAGGCAAGTGAGTGGAAGGTAGACACTTGTTTGGATTTCCCAGTCCATCAGGGTGTCTTCATTTGAAGTAAAGGCATTATATTTTGGTTAAGTTTTGAAACTTGGAACAAGGAACAAATATCACCTGTGTACTCATTAAATTTGAAATGGTCATGAAAAAAAAGAAAGAAAATACATAGAGCTAGGAGTTGGGTCGGGATTTGAGCTATTATATCAGGCCAGGCACCTCCTCAGGGCACCAGCTGTGTCCCTGCAGCAACCTTGGGACAGAAGGATGTAGGAAAGGGAAAGAGAAGAGCACTTGGTTTGGGTGTCCAGGATGTTATCTCATGTCCAAATGTTCAGGGATCTCTGTCCCAGGGAACCATCTATATCCCCTGCCTCAGATCCATCATTCATCAGGGTTGTGACCGATACCGAGCAAGGGCTTGGTGCCCAACACACATAGAAGCCAATATTATAGAACCAGCTTCTGAGAATAAAAAAGGCTTTTATTGCTAAGTTGACCCACAAGGCGACGGGAGACAAGGCTGAATCTATCTCTCCCGTGGAGGGTTTTTGGGCTACATTTAAAAGAAGAAGCAATGAAGTTGGGCATATTTTATAGAGTTACATTGTTTCAACATAATGAGAGCATAGTGCACAGGCGCTTGAGAATCACAACTTCTCAGGCTTCATGTGTTTGAATTGGGGACAGGGGAGTTAGTGTGTAGTCTGAGGTGGATTTTGACCTGATGTTGAAAGATTATTCTAGGGTAAATTCCTTCTCCAGTGTGCATGCCTGACTGTCTGACGCTTTGAAGGCTTGTTCTGCCATTTCTGGAAAACGATATCTCATTAGAAACAGGACAAGGCCAATTAAGATTGGTTCTAAGGTTACAACTCTAGACAAGTCACTTAATCTAAGTTTCTGTTTCATAAACCACAAAATATGAGTAACAATCCCCACTCTGCCCACCCACAGGGCTGATGTGAACATCACAAGACATAACAGATTCTTTCCACTGTTAAAAGTTGAGTAATGAAGCCTTCAACTATTATTGCTGAGGGGTCTGTTTTTCTTTTCAGTTCTCTCAGTTTGCTTCATGTATTTTGGAGGTCTCTTGTCAACTGGAAAATGTTTATAATTATCTCGTTGAAGGATGGACCCTTTTGTCACTATAAAATGTCCGTAAATGTCTCTACAATAAAACTGTCATAAAGTTTGTCTTATGTTAATAATGCCAGTCTAGTTCTCTTTTGATTAATATTTGCTTGGCATATATCTTCCCATTCTTTTACTTTCGACTTCTTCATGTCTTGAAGTGTGACTCTTGTGAATAGCATATAAATCATAGTTTTTATCCATTCTGCCAATATCTGCCTCTTAATTGGTGTGTATAATCCATGTACATTGAGGTAGTAATCAAGTAGCATTGAAATCTGTCATCTTGTCATTTGTTTTCTATATGAGTTTTACCTTTTTATTTTACTATTTCTCACTTACTGGTTTTTATTGTTAGTTATTTTCTAGTGTGCCAACTTAATTCCCATGTTGTTTCTTTTATTATGTATTCTGCAGTATGTTCTTACTAGTTTCCTTGAAAATTACAATATATATTCTAATTTAGATTAATACCAGGTTAACTTAAATAGCATACAGAAACTTTACTCTTATATAGATCTGTTCCATGTTCTCTCCTTTTTTGCTGTTATTGTCATGCAGATTGTGTCTTCATATATCGTGTGCTCATCAGCATAGATTTATCATATTTACTTGATGTAGTATTCTTTTAAATTAGATAGAAATAGTATATTGTTTATACATCTATGTTCTATACATTTTATGTACTTATTTATATTTATATTTACCTATGTAAATTTATTTCTTCATGTAAATTCAGGTTACTCTACTGTCTTCTCATATCAGCTTGAAGGACTCCATTCAGTATTTCTTCTCGGGCTGATGACAGCAATGAATTCTCTCAGATTTTGTTTATCTAGGAATGACTGACTGTCACTTTCATTGCTGAAGGAGATTTTTGCTAAATCTCATAGTGTTGGTTAGCAGTTTTCATCTTTCTGCACCTTTAATGTGTCACCCCACTACCTACCTTCTGGCTTCCATGGTTTCTGATGAAAATCAGCCATTAACCTCATTGAGAAGGCTTTGTACATGATTACTCACTTCCTTCTTGTTGCTTTCATGATTCTCTTTGTCTGTGGCCTTGAACCATTTTATTATGGTGGAGTTAAGATATTACTTGGTGTTCATTGATCTTCTTGAATATTCCAATTAAGATTTTTCTTTTTATCAGATTTGGTGAGATTTTGGCTATTGTTGCTTCACATATTTTCATTGTCTTCTTCTTGCCTTCTCTTATGTCTATCTGGGACTCTCTTTATGCATATGCTGGTATGCTTGACAGTATTACTCAGGTCTCTGAGGGTCTATTTTTCTCCCCCACCCTTATATTTTTTTTAATTACTTTTTGTCAGACTGCATCTCAGTTGACCTAGTTTAAAATTTGCTAATTCTGTGTTGCTTATGCTCAAATCTGCTGTTCAGATCTGTTGTGGGTTTGTTTTCCCCAAAATACACATTAAAGCTCTATTATGTATAAAAATGTCCTATCAAGTTAAGATAAGATCATACTGGATTAGAAGAGGCCCTACTCCAATGACTTAATATCTTTGTAAGAGTGGGAAGTTTGGACACAGAGCGGAGAAGGCCATGTGATGATGGAGGCATGGATGGGAGTGATAGCAGCTGCAAACCAAGGAATACAAAGGATTTTCAGAAGATACCAAAAGCTAGAAAGAGGCAAGGAAGTCTAATATTCTAGATCTTTCATAGGGAACATAGCCCAGCCTACAGCTTGACTTTAGACTTCCAGCCTCTAGAAGTGTGAAACAATAAATTTCTGGTTTTTTAAGCCCTATACTTTATAGTATTTTGTTACAGCAGCCATGGGAAACTAATTAAAGCTCTTCTGTTGAAATTTTCAGTTAACTATACTTTTCAGAAGTTCTATTTGGTTATATTCTATAAGTCATAGCTTTTTACTGTTATTCTCTACTTGGACAGACATAATTCTCATATTATCACTAAGTTCTTTAAATATGATTTCCTTTAATTCTTTGAACATATTTTAAATTTACAAAGTCTGTCTAGTAAGTCAATGTCTGAACATTTCTTGGGGACAGTATCTATTGTTTTTTTTTTTTTTCTCATGTACCAGCCTGTGTGCATTGAGGGAATGGCTAGAGCCCGACCCTCTGCCCACAAGGTCTGTGATTCTCTGGGAGGACTCAATGAACTCAATATACAGTCACACTGATTGCTATGATTTATTACAGGGAAAACACACTGAGCAAATTAAGCAAAGGAAAAACGTGCATGAAAGTAGGTCCACAGAAAATGAGGTACACAGGATTTTAGAAATTTTGTTCCAATAGTCACACAGGTATGCTTACTTCCTCCAGCAATAACTTGTGTGAATGTTGTCTACAAGGGAAGTTCATTAGAGACTGTGTGACTAGAGATTTTTATTGGTGACTGGTCATTTAAGTACCCTCTGCTTAGCATATGCCTAAATTGAAGAATTTCAGAAGGAAAGAGTGATTCAGCAGAAACACAGATTTGCAAAAACAGTTTAGGCAAAGCGAGCCACTCTTGTTGGAGAAGAGTGGGGACCCTCCTTATTCCTAGGTCTCAGACATCAGCCAAAGGCCAACCTAGCAGGAAGGCCTTTCCAAGGAAAGCTGTCTCAGTCCTGCTATGTCACCTCTTACTTATAATATTTCATCTAGGTTTCTGAGCTCTATTTGGTGGGGGGTTTGAGACATATTTGATATACATTATTTATTCACAAGCAGTTAGGTAGTTCATTTCTCTTAGATCATATATTAGATCATATATCCCTACTTAGGCCGAATCTATTCCTGAAAGAACTTTAATTAGTCCTCCCTACACTTACTCAGTAATGTGAAACTTAGGTGCTGTGATACATTATAGAAATTTATCTATATGCCTTTAGGACAGTAAAACTTTCTCCTAGAAATATAAATACCTACCTTCCTTCACCTAAATAATAAAGAGCAAGTAGGCTGATAAAGTTAGATAGTGCCCTAGTCACAACACTATTTCTATTTACCTTAGAAAAGCAATGAGTTTTTTGTAATCGGTAGATTAAGAAGCCTAAGATCAGCGTATATCTTAAAAATAACAAGACCAAATTCAATGATTTTAACATGTATACCTTTATTGAATATTAAATTGACAAATCTAGAAGTTATCATTATAAGTGTTATGAATAAATGATATCTGTATTGCATTTATAGAAAACATCCAGAAAGTTTTTAATAACTACTATGAATTTGTTCTTTCCAAATTATTTTTGTAGATCTTTAGAAATGTATAATCATAAATCAAATTCTACCTGCAGAAAAGAATATATCTCCTTAACTCGTTTTCAATTATGGACCCATCTCTTGTATTATATTTCTTATTATTGACAGTACTGCTAGATAGGATGTTATCTGGATTACAATATATTTTTTCAATAACTTTTGTTTTAATTTTATTTTTTATAAGAGTTGTTCAAATTACAAACCTAAGTTGATTTACTTATAATCAAAGCAATTATATTGTTTTTAACATGTCCTTTTTGATATATTTAAAACTAATCTACTCTCCTCCCACCCTCAAAATACTCCTCTATTTGGGAGTACATAAGAAAGCAAAGTTTTACATATTGTTTCTTGAGTCTATTTAAAGATAGTTCAAGTGGAGAGAAAAAAATGTGTCTGTTTTCAGTAGAAACATAATAGCTTCATTTAAACAACTTATTTAAGACTCTCTTCTGATTTTGGTACAGCTAACAAAATTAACACCACACTTGTAACGTGCACAAGAGAATAAAGGAAATGGAAATGCTAACAGAGCTTTTACTTTTCCTTATTTTGGAAAAAGTGACAAAACATTTCAGAGTTCTTAAACTGACAATTTGTAAATCACAAGCCTTTCTTTATTTACAGCTCCACCAAATATACATTCAAATTCCCACCCCAGTACAACGAATAAACAATACTTCATGTATACATGTTATTTTTCATATAAAATACTAAACAAATAAATCCCCATTTAATTATGTTATTTTTATGTCCCTTAAAATTAAAATGTTTCAAAAAAAAGTAGATATTTTCCTTGTAGAATTTACCTGTTAATAGATGTATTCTCCATGTAACTAATGTATAACCTTTACAATTAGCAGAGTATCATTTCTAGGAGCGCAAAGTGTTTGGGCACAAGATTAATCATTAAGTAATTGTAACACATTTAAAAGGTAAATTGTAAGACAAAATTCTCACTGTCGGTTCTCCTGTCTGGAAAATAGAAGTCTTGTGTTAAGTCATTGGTGGTACTGAGAATGGCATAAACTACTTTCAATCTCCTCCATGCCCAATCAAGAATGATTAGACTTTAAAACTACGCATCTAGGAAAATAATTCAGATGTACAGCTTCAAAAGGAAAAAAATGCATTTACAAATTGTGGTTTT
>NW_011889283.1:1023952-1025397 GCF_000151845.1 Pteropus vampyrus | reverse complement strand
TGATGTAGTCCCATTCATTTATTTTAGCTTCCCTTGCCTTTTACTTCCCTTGCCTTTAGGTCAAATTCATAAAATCCTCTTTAAGTCCAAGGTCCTTGAGTTTAGTTCCTATGTTTTCTTCGATGCATTTTATTGTTTCGGATCTTACATTCAGGTCCTTAATCCATTTTGAGTTAATTCTGGTGTGTGGTGATAGACAACAGTCTAGTTTCATTCTTTTGCAGGTGACTTTCCAGTTTTCCCAGCACCATTTATTGAAGAGGCTTTCCTTTCTCCACTGTATGTTTTTGCCTATTTTTGTTGAAAATTATTTGCTCATATAAACATGGCTTTACTTCTGGACTCTCGATTCTGTTCCACTGGTCTGTGTGTCTGTTTTGCTGCCCATACCATGCCATTTTGATTACTGTTGCTTTGTAGTATAATTTGATGTCAGGCAGAGTGATGCCTCCAGCCTCGTTCTTTTTTCTCAGGATGGCTTTGGAAATTTGGGGTCTTTTGTGCTTTCATACAAATCTGATGATTTTTTTGTTCCATTTCTTTAAAAACTGTCCATGGGATTTTGATGGAGATTGCATTAAATCTGTTTAATGCTTTAGGTAATAAGGTCATTTTAACTATGTTGATTCTTCCAATCCAAGAACATGGCATATCTTTCCATTTCTTTGTATCTTCTTCGATTTCTTTTAATAGGGTCTTATAGTTGTCATTACATAGATCTTTCACCTGTTTTGTTAAATTTATTCCTAGGTATTTTATTCTTTTTGTTGCAATTGCAAAAGGAATTAATTTTCCACTTCCTTTTCTGACACTTTATTATTAGAGTATAGGAAAGCTATGGATTTTTGAACGTTGATTTTGTATCCAGAAACTTTACTGATTTGCTTATTGTTTCTAGTTATGTTCTCATGGAGTCTTTAGGGTTTTCTATATAATCATATCATCCACAATTAGTGACAGTTTGACTTCTTCATTTCCTATTTGGATGCCTTTTATATCCTTTTCTTATCTGATTGCCCTCTGTAGGACCTCCAATGTTATATTGAATAACAGTGGTGATAGTGGACAGCCTTGCCTTGTACCCGATCTTAGAGGGAAGATTTTTAGTCTTTCACCATTAAGTAGCCTGTTGGCTGAGGGTTAGTCATAGATGGCCTTTATTATGTTAAGGTACTTTCCTTCTATATCGATTTTGTTAAGTGTTTTGATCATAGATGGATGCTGTATCTTGTCGAAGGCTTTTCTGCATCTATTAATATGATCATATGATTCTTATTTTTTAATATGTTTATGTGTTTTATCACAGGAATTGATTTGCGTATGTTGAACCATCCGTGTGCCCTTGGGATGAAGCCCACTTGATCATGGTGTATTATCTTTTTAATATGTTGCTGTATTCCGTTTGCTAGTATCTTATTTAGGATGTTTGAATTGTTTGAATCTGT
>NW_011889283.1:1021950-1023902 GCF_000151845.1 Pteropus vampyrus | reverse complement strand
AAGCCCACTTGATCATGGTGTATTATCTTTTTAATATGTTGCTGTATTCCGTTTGCTAGTATCTTATTTAGGATGTTTGAATTGTTTGAATCTGTTTTCATGAGAGATATTGGTCCATAGTTTTCTTTTTTTGTATTATCTTTACCAGGTTTTGGTATCAGAGTAATAGTAATAAAATAATTACTATTAAAATAATTTGTGAAGTCTTGCCTCCTCTTTGATTTTTTGGAAGAGTTTGAGGAGAATAGGTATTAAATCTTCTTTGAATGCTTGGTAGAATTCATTGGTGAAGACATCTGGTTCTGGACTTTTACTTTTTGGTAGGTTTTTGATGATTGTTTCAACTTCCATGCTGCTGATCAGTCTATTTAGATTTTCTAGTTCTTTTTGATTCAGTCTAGAAAGGTTGTATTTTTCTAAGCACTGGTCCATTTCTTCTAGGTTATTAAATTTTGGTGTTATTTATTTTTTAAATAGTATTCTTGCATTATCCTCTGTATTTCTGCAGTATCAGTCATAATTTCCCCTCTTTCATTCCTGATTTTGCTTACGTGTGTCCTTTCTCTTTTTTCTTTAGTGAGTCTAGCCAGGGATTTCTCAATTTTATTAACTTTCTCAAAGATCCAGCTGTTTTGCGCATTTATTTTTTCGATGTTTTTTGTTTTGTTTTCAATTTCATTTATTTCTGCTCTAATTTTGATAATTTCTTTCCTTCTACTGACTTTAGGCTTCATTTGTTGCTCCTTTTCTAGTTTTTTAGATGAAGCGCTATGTTGTTTATTTGGGTTCATTCTTGTTTTGGAGGTAGGCTTGTTATGATATGAACTTTCCTCTTATGACCGCTTTTGCTGTGTCCCAAACGTTTTGATATGTTGTACTATCATTATCATTTGTTTCCATGTACCTCTTGCTCTCTCTTTTTCTTTCTACTCTGACCCAGTTATTCTTCAGTAGCATGTTGTTTAATCTCTATGTATTTGTGGTTCTTCCTGCTTTCTTTTTTCAGTTGATCTCTAGCTTCAAATTATTATGATCAGAGAATATGGTTGGTATGATTTCCACCCTCTTATATTTGCTGAGGCTATCTCTGTGTCTCAGCATGTAGTCAATTCTTGAGAATGCTCCATGTGCACGAGACGAATGTATTTGTCAGTTATGTCCAGTTGGACTAACGTCCAACTGGACATTAGTCCAACTGGACATAATTGACACATACATTTAAGGATATTATTTCCTTATTGATTTTCTGTTTGGATGATCTGTCCATATCCGACAGTGTGTTTTTCCTTCTGGTTCTTCTTGTTTTATGTTATATACTTTAGTTCTAAATCTTCTGTTTGTTGTTACCATTACGAATATGTAAAGGATAGTTATATTTATACAGTCGCCCATTTTTTTCTGCATGTGCCTTATCTCCATTCCCCTTTGCAAATTTGGATCTTTGAATCCTCCCTTTTTCAGTCATTGTTGTATTGCTTTGTTCCTATCTATGCTGAAGTTCTTGCTATAGCAATTATCTTTTTATTATTTAAGTTTATAAGTCCTGTTCTTATTAAGGATTGCACTCCTCTACTTATATTTGCCTGATAGTCGCTTTACTTCTAGTTATGTACTTTTTTTGTCATTTTTTTTAAGTGAGCTAACCCCTTTTAGTATTTCCTGTAGTGCAGGCTTGTAGTGGAGAATTCCCTCAATTTTTGTATGTCTGGAAAGGTCTTAATTTCTTCATATCTAAAGGAGAGCTTAGCTGAATACATTATTCTAGACTGGTAGTTTCTTTCACTTAACAGATTAAATGTTTGATTCCATTCCTTTCTGGCTTGTAAGGTTTGAACTGAGATGGCCAAGGATAATCTAATGGGTGTTCTTTTATAAGTTACCGTTTTCTTCTCCCTGGCTGCCCTTAGAATTCTGCCTTTGTCATTGATTTTTTAAAATTTTAATACAATGTA
>NW_011889283.1:1001191-1021900 GCF_000151845.1 Pteropus vampyrus | reverse complement strand
TCCTATCTATGCTGAAGTTCTTGCTATAGCAATTATCTTTTTATTATTTAAGTTTATAAGTCCTGTTCTTATTAAGGATTGCACTCCTCTACTTATATTTGCCTGATAGTCGCTTTACTTCTAGTTATGTACTTTTTTTGTCATTTTTTTTAAGTGAGCTAACCCCTTTTAGTATTTCCTGTAGTGCAGGCCTTGTAGTGGAGAATTCCCTCAATTTTTGTATGTCTGGAAAGGTCTTAATTTCTTCATATCTCAAGGAGAGCTTAGCTGAATACATTATTCTAGACTGGTAGTTTCTTTCACTTAACAGATTAAATGTTTGATTCCATTCCTTTCTGGCTTGTAAGGTTTGAACTGAGATGGCCAAGGATAATCTAATGGGTGTTCTTTTATAAGTTACCGTTTTCTTCTCCCTGGCTGCCCTTAGAATTCTGCCTTTGTCATTGATTTTTTAAAATTTTAATACAATGTATCTTGGTGAAGTTCTTTATAGGTTGAGATAATTGGGTGTTCTATTGACTTCTTGAATTCCAAGATCCAGCTCATTCTTTAGTTTTGGGAAATTCTTGTCCACTATTTGTCTGAAAATGCTTTCTAGTCCCTGCTTCTTTTCCTCGCCTTTGATAATGCCCATTGTTCTTATGTTTCCTCTACTGATAATATCAGCTAGTTCTTGAATTTCTTTCATTATTTTTCATTCTTTGGTTTTTCTCTTCTTCCTTCTGATTTATTTCTAGATTTCTGTCTTCGATATCACTGATCCTTTCCTCTATTTGGTCAACTGTATTTCCCAAGCTTGCTATTTCATTTTTCAACTCTTGCAGTGTGTTCTTCACCTCCAGAAATTCGATTTGGTTCTTTTTGAGGGTTTTAATCTCCTTGCTTTGTTCATCCAGATGATTTTTCAATTTCTGAAATTATTGATATGACTTGTTTTGGAATTCACTAAGGTTTTTCAGAAGTACCATTCTGAATTCTCTGTCATTTAAATTGCATATTTCTATATCTGTAAGCTTATTTTCTGGAGAGTTTTCTCTTTCTTCCTGAAATGCCTTGTCACCAAGCTTGTTCATGGTGTTTAATGGACTATTTCTCTGCTTGGGCATAAATGAAAGTGTATTCAGCTTTTTTCCCCAGAAAGATTTATTATGCAAAGGTCTCTCTTTAGCCTGCAGAAAAGAAGGTGTTTTTCCTTTGGTTTCCAGTAGGTGGCGTCTAAGCCTCTTGGATCCCTGCTTTATATAAAGCTTTAAAAATATCTTTTTATTTTCTTACAGATGTTTAATCACGCTTGGTACCCTCAGTTTCAGTCTCTGTCAGTGTTAGCAACAGTTTCGTTAGTGTTTGCTCAGATTCCCCTGGTGGTTTGTGGTGCTAGATCTCAGAGGGTAGGGGGGAGAGGCCCTCTGGGTTGGAGATTGGGGGCTGTGGCTCAACCTCAGTTTTACAACCATGGCTGATAAAAGTCAACTGTTGTTTTTCTGCTGCCCCTCTTCTCTGACTTCTGCCCTGTGGACTGGGCCCTGCCACCGGCCGTGGGGAGCTCACAAATTTCTCAGGCAGAGCTGTTCAGGGAACTCGCTGCTCCTTCTCTTCTTCTTCGTCTCTTACAGGTAGCTCCAGCAGCTGCGAGAGGCAGCTTCTTTATTTCTCACAATCCACCATTCAAAACCCGAGGTTCAGACCTGTGGTAGCTGTTATGTGCAGATCCCATGCTCAGACGGTCTGGTGTGCAGTTTTGATGTTTTTTGTTGAGTTTGAGATTTTCAGCTTATCATTGTTTCAAGAAGTGAGATGTGGGGGTGTCTCTCACTTCACCATGTATCCAAAGATCTCCTTCGCTATGTGATTTTCTACCTTATTCCTCTTTCCATATACTCAACTGAGTGTTTCCAAAACATGTCTCATAAACTGCATAATTTATGATATTTCAGCATTGAATCATTGGCTGTTAAGCAATTCACTCTCGGCAGTAGTGGCCTAACATCTACATCCAGAAATGTCACAGGAGATGACTCCACTGTGACCGTTCGGAGTTCTGTGCACAATGACTCAGCTTTTTTTGCTATATACAGAAAAATGACTGCTGCTTTTTCCACCACTGTAAAATAGCTTCTTAAAGTAGACTCATCCTACATATCTCAAAACGGTTAATGTGGGACAGCCACTCCCATTGGCTTACAGCAGGTGGCCTGACCAAAGCCGAAATCACAGGCCAGTTATCCTAGGATCATTGTCTAGTAGCCTATACCACTGTCCTCAATTAATTCTTCTCATGCAGACCTGACTTTTCTTCTGAAGGGCAGTGAACTGGTGTCTCTGCCATGCCCTGTTACACACGGAATATGCTTTTATCAGTGTTTATATCAATTTCGCCAAGGAATGTAGAAGGGTGAGTCATAAGTGAGTACCACACCATTGTCCAATGTCATGTGATCTCTTTGTGATGCCATCGGCCGTCTCTTAATGGTCACGAGATTCCCGTTGGCCAGCCACGTGAATATTGCGAGATTCCTGCTTTTGTTGCTTCGAGATTTTTTGAATCTTCCATCTCATTTTTTTCCCCACTGGCCTAAGCCAAGTGTTTCCAGAACACGTTGAAAGAACTGCCTCAACGTCAATATCTCAGCTTTCTTTTTATGGTCGGTAAGCCAGTCTGTCTCAGAATTTGTAGACTGAGATTTGCTATGGGGGAATTCTGAGGCAGCCATTCTTTCCACCCTGAAGAGGTATCCTCACAATGACTCTGCCTTTTACCTACATTTCAGCAAAATGGCGGCTGTTGATAACAGCGGTACCCAGTTGCTTCCTCACAGCACACCAAGCCTTCAAGTTTCAGTGTGGCCAAAATGCAACCCCCACCTCCACTGCCATAAGGCAGGTTTCCTTATAGCAGATAAAACATGAGGCGAAATAAGGATCATTGTTTGGCCCCAAATACCATCGACCTCGAGTAAGGGTTGTAATGTGGACATGTAATTCAGTTAAAAGGCTGTCTCAGCCACCTTCTGTTGCACAGAGACTAATGTTTTCTCAGAGTTTATGTGAATATTATCAAGTGATATGCAGGCGTCATTCAAAAGAGAACATTCGACACCCACATCTGTCACATAATCTCTCTGTGTTTCTTACACGGGAGTCTCTTGATGGGCCCTTGATTCCCATGGAGTGGTCAGGTCCTGACTCACATGGGGCCATGAGCCTGATGTTAACATTGTCTGATTTCGTATGGACTAGGTAAAAGACATACTTCCACTACCAACAACCTAGACCCTATGACGGAAACTAATGTGCAGTATATGGCCCAGAGACCAAAGCTGTCTACACTTATAGGAAAGAAAGTAGTGCTCCGTTTATGGTAACATTTCTGTCCTCTTTTCAAATGATGTAGACTGGAGTCCTGGGCCCAGGACACAAAGGCAGTCTCTTTTTAACAATAATACAGTGGAGCTCTGCTTTAATCCACCATGCCTGTAAGCCTGTCCTCATTGAAAATTAGTAGATTGGAGATCTTTAACCACAAGCTCTCCATTCAGCTGGTAAAAATACCTTACTCGAAGAATTAGAACCTTGGCTCCATGTCTGGGTTTTCTCTTAGGAGCAAGAGTGGTGCCTTTGGCTTGCAGTTCCAATCCTTTCACCTTTTCCAGGAGGTAGAGCTGAGATCTCATCTCTCAGAATTTGTTCTGTCTTTTTTTAACAGAGACTGAATTGGTGGCGTGGACCACGATTATAAGCCTGTCCTCCCTGAAGGAATGTCGAGGGTTGTCCTAGTTCCACGTAAACAAGCCTGCCTTTATGCAAAGGAAACTAGAATGGAGACATAGGTCTGTGCCACCAAGCCTGGACTCTCCTCACAGGAACTACAACACAGGCACAGGCACAGGCTCCCAAGGTCAAGACCGTCTAATTGATAACAGACTAGATGAAACAAATACACACATTGCACCCAAGGTTACCCCTGAGAACAGAAACTCATATGCAGTGCATTGCCCACAAATAAGGCTTTTGTCTATGAACAGAAAAAAGAATGCAGGCTTCCATTCATAACTGCAACACTGTTTTCCCTTGAAATGATATGGAGTGGTGACATGGTTCCAAGGCACAAAGGCTGTCGTATCCTAACGATAAGTACAAGGGAGACTGGGACTCATGGTAATAAACCTGTCCTGTCTGATAACTACGAAAAAGGAGACCTTATACCACAGGGCTAGCCTGTCCTTAGGTAAGAGAATCTTATTTTGAGAACTAGTACCTTGTCTCCTGCCTGGATTTGTACTCAGGAATCAGAGTGCTGACCTTGGTTCGCAGTTCTAAACCCTGTCGCGATTTCCAAAAGTTATAGCTGAGAAATTTGCTCACAGCATTTCTTCTGTCTTTACTTAACAGACTGTAAGGGTGGCCTGGGCCACTGTTCTGAGCATGTCTTCTCTGAACGAATGTCACCTGGAGTCCTAGGCACACAGCTAAACGCATTCTTTATGAAAGAGTAATTAGAATGGAAATGTGGAAATTGGAACAAAAATTGGAACTCCTCAAAGGAACTATATGTCAGCCCAGGCCCTAAAGATCAATACCATCCAATTGGTAACATCGGAGGACTTGGTACACAGCACCAATACTGTCCTTCCTTTATAGCATTAATGAGAGATATTTAGGCAGATGGCACCAACTGTGTATCCTCTTAAAAGTCCATTCAGCACAATCTGGCTTCGGGTCACCAATTTTCCCTTTTGCCAATTATTGAAAGGTGACGATAACCTAGAGCTCTGGTAAGAGAAAGTACCGCGGGCCCTTAGAAACATGGCACAAAGACTGGACTCTTTTTTCAGGGACTCGATTAGGGAGATGGAAGAACAGCCAAGCATTGTTCTTATTTCCAGGAAGTAGGGTGGAGACTCCGGCCCACAGAATCTAGCTGAAATATTCATAAGGGAAACTTTGGTAGAGGACTTGGCACACGGTACCAAGACAGTCTGGGTAGAAAAAACAATTTGATAGAAGTCCATGTCCCATGACCCAGTCCTCTGCCTGGATCAGGAAAAGTGGATGAGGTGGGGTGGGGGGCGGTTTGAAAACATGACACCAATCTGCTCTCATTTTCAAGGTAAATTTGAGTGGAAAACGTTTCCTACACACTAAAGCCTGGCGTATTCTAAACAGTAGAGTGAAAACCTAAGCTCACACTTACAGCACTGGTAGACATATGATTCCTGCGGGGTCTTCCATGACCCTTATCTGGATCCTGTGAAGTTTTCACGTGAGCGCCACATGATTCCCTAGTAAATGCTACGTGATTTTCAGAAGAATTCCACCATATTCCTCTTCCCCTATCCTCGACCAAGTGTTCTCAAAACACGTCTCATAAACTGAACATTTTCAATATTTCAGCACTGATGCTTTGACCCTTAAGCAATTCCCTCTCGGCAGCAATGTCCTAAGCTCAGCATCCAACTATGGTGCAAGAGACACCTGAATTCCTTAAGAGTTATGCTCACGATTACTCAGAATTTTTTCTACAGTACTTCTAAATGGTGGCTGATTTTTCCACCACTCTAAAGTAGCTTCCTCAAACAGACTAAGCCTACAAATTTTAGCAGGGTTAATGTTCGTCAGCCGGTCCCATTGTCTTTGAGCAGGTGGCCTGACCATAGCCAAAATCTCAGGCAATTAATTTCTAAGGATCATTGTCTGGTAGACTATAACACTGTATTCAAGCATGTCTTCTCAAGCAGACCTCACCTTTTGTTTGAAGGCCAGTGAGGTGGCAGTCTCGGCCATGCTCTGCTACACATGGAATATGCTTTTATCAGTGTTTATGTGAATTTCACCAAGGAATGTAGAAGGGTAACTCAGAAGTGAGCACCACACAGTCACCCAATGTCTCATGATCTCCCTGTGATGCCCTCCGGCCAGTCTCATAATGGTCAGAAGATTCCCGTGGGGCAGCCACATGAATATCATGAGATTTCCACGTCCTTGCTATGAGATTCCCAGGTGTCTTCCACCTAATATTCCTCTGCTGGCCTAAATCAAGTGTTTCCAGAATACATTGAAAGAACTGCCTCAGTGTCTATATCTCAGCTTTCTTTTTATGGTTGTTAAGCCAGTCCCTCTCAAAATTTGTAGTCTGGGTTTGCTATAGAGGAATTTAGACAGAGCCGTTCTTTCTGCCGAGAAGAGGTATCCTTACAATGACACATCATTTTACCTACAATACAGCAAAATGGCGTCTGTAGTTTCCACTGTTATCTATTTGTTTTGTCACAGCGCACTCAGCCTCCAGGTTTAAATGAGGCCAATATGCAGCTGCCACCTCCATAGCCCTAAAGCTGGTTTTCTGACAAGAGATAAAACCAGAAGAAAATTAAGAATCATTGTCTGACCGCATATACCGTTGACCTCAAGTAAGGTTTGCAATAAGGACAAGACATTCGATTGGAGGTCAGTCAGAAGGCTGTCTCGGCTACCTCCTCTTACACAGAGACTAATGTTTTCTCGGATTTTATGTGAATTTTATCAAGTGATATGCACTCGTCATTCCAAAGGGATCACTACGACATCCTCATCTGTCACGTTATCTTCCTGTGCTTCATACAGGCCAGTCGCTTGATGGGCCCTTGAATCCCATGGGACAGTCACGTGATCCTGTCATGATTCCCTTGGGCCATGGGCCCAAGGTTAACACTGTCTGATTTTTAAAGACTAGGCAAAAGACCTACTCACACTACCAACAACCTAGACACTGTGACAGAAACTAATGTGCAGTGCATGGCACACAGACCAAAGTTTTCTACTCTTACAGGAAAGAAAGGAAAGCTCTGTTCATGGTAACAGTACTGTCCTCCCTTCAAATGATATAGACTGGAGTTCCGTGCCCATGACACAAAGCCAGACTCTTCTTAATAATACAATGGAGCCCTGGTCTAGAGACACCAAGCCTGTAAACTTGTCTTCATTAAAAATTTGTAGTTTGGAGACCATAAACCACAAGATGAGCTATTCCACTTGTATAAATACCTTTCTTGGAGAACTAGAACCTTGGCTCCATGTCTAGACTTTCTCTTAGGGACGAGAGTGGTGACTTTGGCTTGCAGCTCTAATTTGTTCTTTTTTTCTATAAGGTAGTGCTGAGACCTTGTCCCACAGCATTTCTTTTGTCTTTCCTTATCAGAGACTGTATTGGTGGTGAAGACCACGATTCTATGCCTGTCCTCCCTGAAGTAATGTTGAGCGGTGTCCTAAGCCCACAGAAACAAGCCTGTTTTTAAGCAAAGGAAACTAGAATGGAGACTTATGCCGGTGACACCAAGCATGGACTCTTCTCACAGTAACTAGAGTGCAGGCCAAGGCTCTCAAGGTCAAGGCATTCTAATTGATAACAGACTAGATGAAACAACTACTCACACTATACCCAAGGTATCCCCTGTGAACAAAAACTCATGTGCAGTGCATGGCTCACAAACAAAGCCTTCTTTTCTGAACAGAAAAAAGAATGGAGGCCTCTGTTTGTTGTCTCAACACTGTCTTTCCTTGAAAGGATATGGAGTGTTGACATAGATCCAAGGCACAAAGCCTGTTTTCTCCTAACAATAAGTATAAGGGAGGCTGGGAACCATGGTAAGAAACCTGTCCTGTCTGATAACTATGAAAGAGGAGACCTTATACCATAGGGCAAGCCTGTCTTCAGGTAAGAGAATCTGAAGACGATATCTAGGACCTCATCTCCTGCCTGAATTTCTAATCAGAAACCAGAGTGCTGACCTTGATTTTTTTCCAATCTCTTTCCCTATTCCAGGAAATATAGCTGTGAAATTGGGCCACACCTTTCAATAATTGGCAAAAGGGAAAATCGGTGACGTGGGGGCAGGTTGTTCTGCCCTCTGGCCAGTCTCATAATGGTCAGAAGATTCCCGTGGGGCAGCCACATGAATATTGCGAGATTCCCACGTTTTTGCTACAAGATTCCCACATGTTCTTCTATTCTTCCCTCACAGAGACTGAAGGGGTGACCTAGGCACAAGGTTCTAAGCCTGTGCTCTGTGAAGAAACATTACCTGGAGTCCTAGGCACACCAAACTAGCCTTCTTTATGGAAGAGAAACTAGAACTGTGACTGGAAATCAGCACCAAGCATGGACCTCCTTCCTAAAAGGAACCTGATAGAAGCTCCAAGCTCACAAGGTCAAGACCATCCAATTGGTAACAAAGTCCAGATTGAAGACCTAGGCCCACAACACCCAGCCTGGCCCCTGCTACCAGAAACTCTTGGGAAGACCTTGGCCCACAGAACCAAGATGTCTTCTCCTAGGAAGAGATAGAATAGAGGACTCAGTTCACAGCACTAAGAGGGTCCTCCCTTTAAACTGTTACAATAGAAATTTGGGCCTATGGCACCAACCTTGTGTCATTCTAACTGTCCATTCAGAACAACCTGGCCCCACATCACCAATTTTCCCTTTTGCCAATTATTGAAAGGTGACCATAACCTACAGCACCAAGCCTTTCCCCTGGTAAGAGAATGTAGTGTGATCATTTAGATGTAGCACAAAGCCTAGATTCTTCTTTTAGGAACTTGAATGGGGAGCTTGGAAGCACGACCAGGCATTGTTCCTATTTCCAGGAAGTAGAGGGGAGATATTCACCCACAGAATCTAGCCTACATTTTCATAATGGAACCTTTGGAGGAGGACTTGGTTCAATGTAAGAAGATCATCTTGGTAGAAGAAAACACGTCGTTGGAAGTCCATGGCCCATGACCCAGTTCTCTGCCTGTATCAGGGGAAGTAGAGTGGATGTTTGAAAACCTGACACCATGCCAGTCTCATTTTCAAGGTAAACTTTAGTGTAAAACGTTTTACACACACGCAAGCCCGGTTCATTCTAAAAAGTAGAGTGAAATCCTATACCCACAGTAACAAGACTCATCACCAGGTTCACATTCGGGGCTTCCACGACCCCTGTGTAAATTCTCTGAGGTGTTCATGTGACCACTGCAGGATTCTCTAGTGATTGGTCCATGATTTTTAGGTGACTTCTACCTTATTCCTCTTCCTCTATCCTCAACCAAATGTTTTCAAACCGCGTCTCATTAAGTGCAAATTTTCATATTTCAGAGTTGATTCATTGGCCATTAAGCAATTCCCTCTCTTGACAGCTGTGGCCTGAGGTCTGCAGCCAAGAATAGTGAGAGAGTTGCACATGAAGCTGATAAGAGTTATGTTCAAAAAGACTCAGCATTTTTGTGACAGTACATCAAAATGGTGGCTGCCATTTTCCCTGCTTTATGGTCAAGAAGACTCAGCCACCAAATTTCAAGGCTGTTAATTGGGATAGGCACTCCCATTGCCTCAAAGCAGGTTGCCTGACCATAGCGGAAAACTGAAGCCAGGTTTCTAAGGATCATTGACTGGTAGCCTACACCACTGACCTCAAACAAGTCTTCTCATGCAGAACTGACCTTTCGAATGAAGGTCAGAGATGTTGTCTCGGCCATGCTCTCTTACACACAGCTCTCCTTTTCTCAGTGTTTATGTGAAGTTTACCAGAAATATAGAATGGGAGCTCAAAAGCGAGAGCCGTACCATCCCCTGCTGTCATGTGCTATCCCGGTGATGCACTCAGGCCAGGCTCTTGATGGTCACGTGATTCCCGTGGGGCAGCCATGTGAATATCACGAGATTCCTGCGATTCTGCAACAAGATTTTCAGGTGACTTCCACCTCATTTTCCACTGCTGGACTAAACCAAGGGTTTCCAGACCATGTTGAAGCAACTGCCCCAGTGTCAATATCTCAGTTTTCTTTTTATGGTCCTTAGCCAGACTTTCTCAGAAATTGTAGTCTGATGTTTGCTGTAGAGCAATTCTGAGGTAGCCATTCTTTCTGCCATGAAGATGAATCCTCACATTGACTCAGCACTTTACCTACAATACAGCAAAATGGTGGCTCATATCTACTGCTATCCAGTCGCCCCTCACAGCACACTCAGACTCCAGTTTTCAACGTTGCCAATATGCAAGTGCTTTCTCCACTGCCGTAAAGCAGGTTTTCTGACAACAGACAAAACATGAGGCGAATTAAATGTCATTGTCTGGCTGCATATACTGTCAACTTCAGGTAAGTTTTATAACATGGAGACGATATTGGATTGGCTGTCAGTTAGGAGGGCCACCTTCTGTTACACAGAGACTAATGTTTTCTCGGCATTTATGTGAATTTTATCAAGTGATATGCACTCGTCATCCCCAGGGGTGCACAACATTATCCCCATCTGTCATTATCTCCCTGTGTTCCATACAGGCCAGTCTCTTCATGGGCATGTGAATCTCACGGTGCAGTCATGTGACTCTGTAGTGATGCACATGAGGCAATGGTCCTGAGGTTAACAGTGTCTAATTTTGAACAGATTAGGCAAAAGACCTATGCACACTAGCAACTATTTAAACCCTGTGACGGAAAATAATGAGCAGTTCATGGCCCATAGACCAAAGCTGTTTACTCTTACAGAAAAGAAACTTGAACTCCTTTCATGGAAATAGTATTGTCCTCCCTCAGATGTAGTAGAGTGGAGCCCCGAGCCCATGATACATAGAAAGTCTCTTCCTAACAATAAAGAAACAGAGCTCTGGTCTAAAGACACCAGGACAGTCCTCTTTGAAAGTTAGTAGATTGGAGACCTTAAACTGCAATGTCAGTCTTTTCTCTGGTAAAATAACCTTTCTAGGAGAACTAGAACAATGGCTCCATGACTGGACTTTCCTTACAGAGAATGAAGAGGTGGCCTGGGCCCATGATTCTAAGCCTATCCTCCCTGAAAGAATGTCAAGTGGTGTCTTAGGCTCACAGCAACAAGCCCATCTTTCTGCAAAGGAAACTAGAATGGAGACTTAGGCTGTACACCAAGCATGGACTCTCCTCACAGGAACTAGAGTTCTGGCCCTGGTCCCAAGGTCAAGACCATCTAATTGATAACAGACTAAGCAAAACAATTACTCACACTACACCCAATGTAGCCTCTGTGAATAGAAACTCATGTGAATTGCATGGTCCACAAACAAATAAGCCTTCTATTAACAAAAGTAAAAATGGAGGCCTCCGTTTGTACCAGGAAGATTGTCTTCCCTTAAAAGGATGTGTAGTGATGACATGGGCCCAAATCACAAAGCCTATCTTTTCCTAACAGTAAGTATAAGGTAGATTCATACCCATGGCAATAAACCTATCCTCTCTGCAATCTCGTAGAGAGGAGTCTTTTCCCCAAAGTGCAAGCCTGTCCTCAGGTAAGAGAATAACTCGGGAACTGGGATCTTGTCTCCTGCCTGGATTTCTAATCAGGAACCAGAGAGCTGACCTTGATTTGCAGTTACAATCACTTTCTTATTTCCAGGAAGTACAGCAGAGAAATTGGCCTAAGCATTTCTTCTGTCTTTCCCTAACCAAGACTGAAAAGGTGGCCTGTGCACATGTCGCCTGGAGTCCTAGGCACAGAGCAACAATCCTTCTTTATGGAAGAGAAACTAGAACAGAGACTGTGGTAATTAGAACAAAGGCTGGACCTCATCAAAGGAACTAGTTGGAAGCCCCAGTCCCACAAAGTCAAGACTATTCAATTGGTAACAAAGTCCAGACTAAGACTAGTACAAAATACCCATTCTGGCCCCAGGTACCAAAAATATTTGAGGAAATCTAGGCCTACAGAACCAGCCTGTCATCTCCTCGGAGAACTCCATTTACGGCACCAACACTGTCCTCCCTTTAAAGAATTTCTGATAGAATTTGGATTCAATAGCACCAAACTTACATCCTAACAATCCATTCAACGCTACCTGGACCCATGTCACCAATTTTTCCTTTGGCGATTATTATAATTTGTCCATATTCTAAATCCCAACTCTTTCCCCTGGTAACAGAGTAGTTTGGACACTTAGAAACTTGGCACAAAGCCTGGACTCTTCTTTCAGGAATTTGATTGGGGAGCTTGGAAGCATGGCCAAGAATTATTTTTATTTCCAGGAAGTAGAGTGGAGAACTTGGCCCACAGAATCTAGCCTAACTTTCCATAACAAAACCTTTGGTAGAGGACATGGCACATGGTAACAAGACCACCTTGATAGAAAAAAAAAAGCTGATAGAAGTCCATGGCCCATGACCCTGTCCTCTGCCTAGATCAGGGTAGGTAAAGTGGATGTTTGAAAACATGACACCATGCTGCACTCATTTTCAAGGTAAAGTCTCATGGAATATGTTTTCCACAAGTACAATCCTGGTGCATTCTAAGAAGCAGAGTGAAAACCTACACCCACAGTAACAAGACTAGTCATATAATAGACATTAGATTCCTGCGGGGCCTTTCATGACCCTCGTGTGAAACCCGTGAGGTGTTCACATGACCACCACATGATTCCCTATTAAATACTATGTGATTTTCAGTTAACTTCCACCTTATTCCTCTTCCCCTATCCTCAAACAAGTGTTTTCAAAACACATCTCATAAACTGCACATTTTTAGTACTTCAGCATTGAAGCATTGGCCATTAAGCAATTCCTTCTTGGCAGTAGTGGCCTAAGGTCAGTATCTAAGAATTGTGCGGGAAATGCCCCTGAGGCTATTAACAGTTATGCTCTCAATGACTCAGCATTTTTGCTACAATACAGCAAAATGGCGGATGCTTTTTCCACCACTTTAAAGTAGCTTCCTCAAGCAGACTCAGCCTACAAATTTCAACAAGGTTAATGTGCAACAGCTGGTCCCAATGCCTTCCAGCAGGTGACTTGACCACAACTGAAAACACAGGCTAGTTATTTAAGAATCGTTGTAGGTAGCCTACACCGCTGTCCTCATGCAAGTCTTCTCATGCAGATCTGAACTTATGTCTGAAGGGCAGTGAAGTGGTGTCTCGGCCATGCTTTCTTACACATAGAATATGCATTTATCAGGGTTTATGTGAATATCACCAAGGAATGTAGAAGGGTAAGTCAAAAGTGAGTGCCACACCATCACCCAATGTCACGTGATCTCTTTGTGATGCCATCCTACCCATCTCTAATGGTCATTAGATTCCCGTTGGGCAGTCACGTGAATATCGCGAGAATTCCGCCTTCTTGCTACAAGATTTTCAGGTGTCTTCCACTCTCTCATACACAGGGTCTCTCATTTTCTCAATGTTTAAGTTCATTTTACCAAAGAATGTAGATGGTAACTCAAGAGTGAGCACCACACCATCACACATTGTCACGTGAACTCCCTGTAATTCATCAGTCCAATGTCTTGATGGTCATATGATACCATCATATGGTATCATCATGGGGCAGACATGTAAAATTTGTGGTATTTCTACATTCTTGTTATGAGTATTTCAGGTGTCTCCACATCATTTTCCTCCTATGGCCTAAACAAGTGTTTCCAGAACACATTGAAAGAACTACCTCGATGTCACTATCTCAGCCTTCTTTTCATGGTTGTTAAGCCACTCCCTCACAGAATTTGTAGTCTGAGGTTTGCTATGGATTAATTTGGAGGCAGACGTTTTTTCCACAATGAAGAGGTATCCTCACAATGACTCAGCATTTTACCAACAATGCAGCAAAATGGCGGCTGTCATTTCCACCGCTATTTAGTCGCTTCTTCAGAGCACACTCAGCCTCCAAGTTTTCACACAGCCAATATGCAACTCTGCCTCCATTGCCCTCAAGAAGGTTTCCAGACAAGAGACCAAACCGGAGGCGAATTAAGGATCATTGTCTCGCCACATATACCATAGACCTCAAGTAAGGTTTGTAATGTGGACACCATGGTAGTTTGGAGGTCAGGTAGAAAGCTGTATAGGCTACCTTCTGTTACACATAGACTAATATTTTCTTGGTGTCTTTTGTGAATTTTATCAAGTGATATGCACTTTTCATTCCAAAGGGAGTACTATGACAGTCCCATCTGTCATGTGATATCCCTGTATTTCGTACAGGCCAGTGTCTTGATGGACCCCTATTTCCCATGCGGCAGTCACGTGATCCTGTCATGACTCCCATGGGCACAGTGATCCAAGGTTAACACATTCTGATTTTGTACAGACTAGGCAAAAGACCTAGTCACACTACCAACAACTTAGACCTTGTGATTGAAACTAATGTGAAGTGCATGGCCCACAGACAAAAGCTCTCTATTCTTACAGGAAAGAAAGGATATCTCCTTTCATGCTAACAGTACTATCTTCCCTTCAAATTATGCAGACTAGAGTCCTGTACCCATGACACAAAGCCAGTCTCTTCCTAACAATAATACCACAGAGCTCTGGACTAAAGCCACCATGCCTATAAGCCTGTCTTTGTAGAAAATTAGTATATTAGAGAACTTAAACTGCAAGGCCAGCAGTTCCAGTTGTAAAAATAACTTTTTTGGAGAGCTAGAGACTTCACTCTATGACTGGACTTGCTCTTAGGAGTGAGAGTGGTGACTCTGATTGCAGTTCCAATACCTTAACCTTTTCCAGGTGGTAGAGCTGAGATGTTGTCTCAAAGCTTTTCTTCTGTTTTTTTTTTTTTTTTTTCCTAACAGACTGAATTGGAGGCATGGACCATGATTCTAAGACTGTCCTCCTTGAAGGAATGTTGAGTGTTGTGCAAGGACCACGGAAATAAGCTTGTCTTTTTATGCAAGGAAAACTAGGATAGAGACGAAGGCCTGTAACACCAAGCCTGGACTCTCCTCACAGGAACTAGAGTGCAGGTCAAAGCTCCCAAGGCCAAGACAGACTATTTGATAACAGACTAGATGAAAAAACTTCTCACACTACACTCAAGGTAGCCCCTGTAAACAGAAACTCATAGGCTCTGCATGGCCCCAAAACAAAGCTGTCTTCTCTGAAAAAAATAAAAAAGAATGGAGGCCTCCATTCATAGCAGCAGCACTGTCTTCCCTTGAATGGACATGCAGTGGTTACATGAGTCTAAGGCACAAAACCTTGGCCCACAGATTTAAGATGTCATCTCCTAGGAGGTAGAAGAACAGAGGACTTCGTTCACAGCACCAAGACTGTCATCTCTTTAAAGAATTTATAATAGAAATTTGAGCCGATGGCACAAACCGTGTGTCCTCCTAACAGTCCATTCAGCACAATCTGATCCCATGTTGTCAATTTTCCCTTTTGGCAGTTATTGAAAGATGACCGTAACCTACAGTTCCAAGCCTTTCCCCTGACAAGAGAAAGTACTGCAGGCACTTACAAACATGGTACAAATCCTGGACTATTTTTTCAGGAACTCAATTGGGGAGCTTGGAGGCATGGCCAAGCATTGTTCTTATTCCCAGGAACTAGAGAGGAGGCCTTGGCCCACAGAATCTAGCCTGCATTTTCATAATGGAACCTTTGGTAGAGGACACACGGTGACAAGACAGTCTTTGTAAAAAGAAAAAAATAGATCGGTAGAAGTCCATGGCACATGACCCATTCCTCTGCCTGGATCAGGGGAAATAGAGTGGATGTTTTAAATCACGACATCATGCTGCTCTCATTTTCAAGGTGAAGTCGAGTGGAAAATGTTTCTCACACACTCAAGAATGGTGCATTCTAAGAAGTAGAGTGAAAACCTACGCCCACAGTAAGAAGACTAGTCATCTGGTAGACAAACGATTCCTGTGGGGTCTTCCATGACCCTTATGAAGAACCCAGAGGTGTTCACGTGACTGCCACATGATTCCCTAGTAAATACTACATGATTTTCAGGGGATTTCCACTCTCTTTTCTTCAACTACCTTCAATCAAGTGTTTACAAAACACGGCTCATATACTGCCCATTTTCAATATTTCAACATTGATACTTTGGCTGTTAAGCAATTCCTTCTCGAGAGTAGTGGCCTAAGGCTAGCATCCAAGTATGGTGCAGGAGATGCTCCTGAAGCCATTAAGAGTTATGCTCACAACAACTCAGCATTTTTGCTACAATACAGCAAAATGGCAGCTGCTCTTTCCATCACTCTAAAGTAGATTCCTCAAGCAGACTTGGCCTACAAATTTCAACAGAGTTAATGATGAGAGCACTCCCATTGCTTTACAGCAGGCAGCCTGACCATAGCCTGAACCTGAGGCCAGATATCTAAAGATCATGGTCTGGTAGCCTGTACCGCTGTTCTCAATCAAGTATTCTCATGCAGACCTGACCTTTCGATTGAAGGCCAGTGAGGTGGCAGTCTTGGCGACACTCTGTTAAACACAGAATATGCTTTTATCAGGGTTTATGTGAATTTCATTAAGGAATGTAGAATGGTAACACAGAAGCGAGCACCACACCATCTCCCAATGTCACGTGATCTCCCTCTGATACCCTCCGGGCAGTCTCTTAATGATCAACAGATATCCGTAGGGCAGTCACGTGAATATCACGAGATTCACGTGTTCTTGCTTCGAGATTCTCAGATGTCTTTCATTGAATTTTCCTCCGCTGAGCAAAACCAAGTTTTTCAGAACATGTTGAAATAACTGCCTCAATATCAGTATCTCAGCTTTCTTTTCATTGTCATAAAGCCAGTCAGTCTCAGAATTTGTAGTCTGAGATTTGCTATAGGGGAATTCTGAGGCAGCTGTTGTTTATGCCATGAAGAGGTATCCTCACAACGTCTCAGCATTTTACCTACAATACAGCAAAATGTTCGTTGTCGTTTCTACCGCTATCCAGTTGCTTTCTCACAGCATATCCAGCTGCCAGATTTCAACACAGTCAATATGCAACTACTGCCTCCACTGCCCTAAACAGGTTTCCTGACAACACACAAAAGCTGAAGTGAATTAAGGATCATTTTCTGGCTGCATATATCATTGACCTCAAGTAAGCTTTGTAATGTGGACAGGGCATTTGATCGAAGGTCAGTTAGGAGGCAGTCTCGGCCACCTTCTGTTACACAGAGACTAATGTTTTCTCATTGTTTATCTGAATTTTATCAAGTGATATGCACTCATCGTTTTAATGGGAGCAATAGGACATCCCCATCTGTCATGTGATCTCCCTGTGTTTCACAGTCCAATTGCTTGATGGGCCCTTGATTCCCACGGGGCTGTCATGTGATCCTGTCATGATTCTTGAAGACCCATGGGCTCGAGGTTAACAAATTCTGATTTTGTACACACTAGGAAAAGACCTAATCACACTATCAACAACTTAGACCCTGTGACAGAAACTAATATGCAGTGCATGGCCCACAGAACAAAGCTGTCTACTCTTACTGGGAAGAGTGTAGAGCTCCATTCATGGTAACAGTACTGTCCTCCTTTCAGATGATGTAGACTGAAGTCCCGAGCCCAGGTCACAAAGCCATTCTCTTCCTAACAATAATACAACAGAGCCCTGGTCTTAAGCCACAAAGCCTGTAAGCCTGTCTTTATTGAAAATTAGTAGATTGGAGACTTAAACCACAAGGCCAGCCTTTCTGCTTGTAAAACAACCTTTTTCAGAGGAAAAAATCCTTGGCTCTGGACTTTCTCTTAGGAGCAAAAGTGGTGACATTGGCTTGCAGTCCCAATCCCTTCACCTTTTCCTGGAAATAGTGATGATACCCTGTCCCACAGCATTTCTTCTGTCTTTTCCTAACAGAGACTGAATTGTGGCGTTGACCAGGATTCTAAGCCTGTCCTACCTGAGGGAATGTCGAGTGGCTTCCTAGGCTCGTGAAAACAAGTCTGTCTTTCTGCAAGGCCTGTGACTCCAAGCATGGATCCCCCAAGAACTAGAGTGCAGACTAAAAATACCAAAGTCAGCACCATCTAATTGATAACAGACTAGAAGAAAAACAACTCATGCTACACAGAAGATAGCTTCTGTGAACAAAAACTCTTGTGCAGTGCATGATCCATAAACAAAGCTGTCTTTTGAGCCAAAGAAAGAATGGAGGCTTCCATTCATACCAGCAACACTGTCTTCCCTGGCCAGGATGGGGAGAGGTCAAATGGGCCCAATGCACAAACCCTGTCTTTTCCTAACAATATGTACAAGGGAGAGTGGAATCCATGGCAATAGACTTGTCCTGTCTGATAACTAGAAAAGAGGAGATGTTATACCACAAGGCAAGTCTGTCCTCAGGTAAGAGAATCTTAACTTGAGACCTAGCTTTTGAGGTCAAATTCATAAGATCCTCTTTAAGTTTGAGGTCCTTGAGTTTCATTCCTATGTTTTCTTCTATGCATTTTATTGTTTCAGGTCTTATATTCAGATCCTTAATCCATTTTGAGTTAATTTTGGTGTGTGGTGATAGACAACAGTCTAGTTTCATTCTTTTGCAGGTGGCTTTCCAGTATTCCCAGTACCATTTATTGAATGTTTTTGGCCCTTTAGTTGAAAATTATTTGCCCATATAAATCTAGGTTTACTTCTGGATTCTTGATTCTTTTCCAATGGCTCGGGTGTCTATTAGGCTGCCAATACCATTCCATTTTGATTACTGTTACTTTGTAGTATAATTTGAAGTGGGGCAGGGCAATGCCTCCAGCCTTGTTCTTTTTTCTCAGGTTGGCTTTGACGATTCGTGTTCCTTTGGGTTTCCATACAAATCTGATGATTTTTTGTTTTATTTCTTTAAAAAATGCCAACTGGATTTTGATGAGGACTGCATTAAGTTTGTATAATGCTTTAGATAATATGGTTATTTTAACTATGTTTATTCTTCCAATCCAAGAACATGGAATATCTTTTTATTTCTTTGTATCGTCTTTGATTTCTTTTAATAGGGTCTTATAGTTTTCATTATATAGGTTTTTCACATGTTTCATTAAATATATTCTTAGGTATTTTATTCTTTTTGTTGCAATTGTGAAAGAAACTATTTTTTCTACTTTTTCTTACACTTCATTATTAGAGTATAAAAACACTATGGATTTTTGAACGTTAATTTTGTATCCAGAAACCTTACCAATTTACTTATTCTTTCTATTAATGTTCTTGTAGAATCTTTAGGTTTTCTATATAGAGAATCATGTCCTCTGCAAACAGTGACAGTTTGACCTCGTTTCCTATTTGGATGCCTTTTATATCTTTCTCTTGTCTGATTGCACTTGCTAGGACCTCCAATGTTATCTTGAATAACAGTGGCAATAGTGTACGGCCTTGCCTTGTTCCTGATCTTAGAGGAAAGGTTTTTAGTTTTCACCATTAACTATAACATTGGCTGAGGGTTTGTCATATATGGCCCTTATTATATTAAAGTACTTTCTTTCTGTACTAATTCTGTTAAGTGTTTTGATCATAAATGGATGCTGTATCTTGTTGAAAGCTTTTTCTGCATCTGTTGATATGATCATATGATTCTTATTTTTTAATTTGTTTATGTGGTATATCACATTAATTGATTTGCATATGATGAACTATCCCTGTGTCCCTCGGATGAAGCACACTTGATCGTGGTGTATAATCTTTTTAATATGTTGCTGTATTCGGTTCGCTAGTATCTTATTTAGGATTTTTGCATCTGTGTTCATGAGAGATATTGGTCTGTAGTTTTCTTTTTTCATGTGTTATCTTTACCAGGTTTCAGTATCAGAGTAATATTGGCCTCATAAAATGAGTTGGGAAATATTGCCTCCTCTTCAATTTTTTGGAAGAGTTTGAGGAGAATGTGTATTAAATCTTCTTTGAATGTTTGCTAGAATTCACTGGTGAAGCCATCTGGTCCTGGACTTTTACTTGTGGGTAGGTTTTTGATGATTGTTTCCATTTCCATACCGCTGATCAGTCTATTTAGATTTTCCCATACTTCTTGGTTCAGTCCAGGAAGGTTGTATTTTTCTAAATACTGGCCCATTTCTTCTAGGTTATTAAATTTGGTGTGTTTTACTTTTTCATAGATTCTTATATGATCCTTTGTATTTCTGCAGTGTCTCGTAATTTCCCCTCTTTCATCCCTGATTTTGTTTATTTATGTCCTTTTTCTTTTTTCTTTAGTGAGTCTAGCCAGGAGTTTGTCAATTTTATTAACCTTCTTAAGGACCCAGCACGTTGTTGCATTTATTTTTTCTATTGTTTTTGTTTTCAATATCATTTAATTCTGCTCTAATTTTGATGATTTCTTTCCTTTTGCTGACTTTAGGCTTCGTTTGTTCTTCCTTTTCTGTTTTTTTAAGATGACGTGTTAGGTTGTTTATTTGGGCTCTTTCTTGTTTTTTGAGGTAGGTCTGTAATGATATGAAGTTTCCTCTTATGACCGCTTTTGCCGTGCCCCAAACGTTTTGATATTTTGTACTATCGTTTTCATTCATTTCTATGTATCTCTTGATCTCTCTTTTTCTTTCTACTCTGACCCAGTTATTCTTTTTCTTTCTACTCTGACCCAGTAGCATGTTGTTTAATCTCCATGTATTTGTGGGATTTCCTGCTTTCTTTCTGCAGTTGATCTCTAGTTTAAAGCATTATGATCAGAGAATATGGTTGGTGATTTCAGACCTCTTATATTTGTTGAGGCTATCTCTGTGTCCCAGTATGTGGTCGATTCTTGAGAATGTTCCACGTGCATTAGAGTAGAATGTTTAAACAGCTCTTCTGGGATGGATCACTCTGTAAATGTCAATTATGTCCTGATAGGCTAACGTGTCATTTAAAGATGTTATTTCCTTATTGATTTTCTGTTTGGATGATCTTTCCATATCCGACAGTGGTGTATTTAAGGCCCTTACTATAATAGTGTTTTGGTCTGTTTCTCCCTTTAGTTCTGTTAGTAATTGCTTTACATATTTG
>NW_011889283.1:994176-1000761 GCF_000151845.1 Pteropus vampyrus | reverse complement strand
TTTTTTTTTTTGTCGTTTTGTTTTAGGTGAGCTAACCCCTTTCCATATTTCCTGCAGGCCTCATAGTGGACAATTCTCTCAATATTTGTATGTCTGGAAAGGTCTTTTTTCTTCTTCATATCTAAAGGAGAGCTTAGCTGGATTCTAGGCCTGGTAGTTCCTTTCACTTAATCATATAAATATTTGATTCCATTTCTTTCTGACTTGTATGGTTTGCACTGAGAAGTCCAGGAAAATCCAATGGGTTTCCTTTATATGTTACCATTTTCTTCTCCCTGGCTGCCCTGAGAATTCTGTCTTTGTTGTTGATTTTTGATCATTTTAATACAATGTGTCTTAGTGAAGGCCTTTTGGGATTGAGATAATTGGGTGTTCTGTTGACTTCTTGAATTCCAAGCCCCAGCTCATTCCTTAGATATCGGAAATTCTCATCAACTATTTGTCTAAGAATGCTTTCTAGAGCCTGTTTCTTTTTCTCGCCTTCAATAATGCCCATTATTCTTATGTTTCCTCTCCTGATGGTATCAGCTAGTTCTTGTATTTCTCTTTATTATTTTTCATTCTTCAGTTTCTCTCTTCTTCCTTCTGATTCATTTCTAGATTTCTGTCTTCAATATCACTGATCCTTTCCTCCATTTGGTCGACTCTATTTCCCAAGTTTGCTATTTCATTTTTCAACTCTTAGAGTGTGTTCTTTATCTCCAGAAGTTCTATTTGGTTCTTTTTGAGGGTTTCACTCTCCTTGCTCTACTCCTGTAGTTGTTTTTTCAATTCCTGAAATTGTTGATATGAATTGTCTTGGATTTCACTGAAGTTTTTCAGAAGTACCATCCTGAATTCTCTGTCATTTGAATTGAATATTTCTATGTCTGCAAACTTATTTTCTGGAGATTTTTCTCATTCTTTCTGAAGTGCCTTGTTACTTTGGCTGTTCATGGTGTTTAGTGGACTCTTTCTCCACCTGAGCATTAATGGAAATGTATTCTGCTTTTTTTCCAGAAAGAAATTTATTATTAAAGTTCTCTCTCTTGCCTGTTGCAAAGAGAGAACTTTAATAATAAATTAAAAAGCTTTTTTTTGTTGTTGTTTCCAATAGGTGATGTCTAAGCCTCTTGGATCTGTGCTTTATATAAAGCCTTAAATATGCCTTTTTATTTTCTGATAGATATTTAATCATGCTCACTACCATCAGTTTCATTCCTGTCAGCGTTAGCAACAGTTTCAGTACTGTTTGCTCAGATTCCCCTGGGGCTCCGCAGTGGTCGGTCTTGGAGGGTATGGGGTGAGGCGCCCTCTGGGTTGGGTGTTGAGGGCTGCAGCTAAGCCTCCATTTTGCAACCATAGCTGGTAAAAATTAACTGTTGTTTTTCTGCCATCCTGCTTCTCTGCATTCTGTCCTGATGACTGGGCTCTGACGATGGCCAGCCGTGGGTAGCTTACAGCTTTCTAAGAGCTATTCAGGGAACTTGCCTGCACCTTCTCCCCTCCCTGTCCTCCTGCAGGGAGCACCGGTGGTTATGAGAGGCTGCTTTTTTACTTCTCCCAGTCCACCACCTGACAACCAGGGTTGTAACCTGTGGTAGCTCTTATGCACAGACTCTATGCTCAGACATGGTAGTTTGCAGTTTGAGTGTTTTTTGTTCAGTTTTAGATGTTCATCTTATTGTTGTTTCAAGGGGGAGAGATCTGGGGACATCTCTCACTCTGCCTTGTTTCTCCAAACTCCTCTTGAAATTTTAAGGTCTATTTTACCCCTCCTTAGTAAGCTCCCTAAGGCAATATGAGTGGAGGTTCCTCTAAGCCAACTGTCTTAAATTGTATGTTGAGAAATTTTAAGAAATGTTTCCTAGGGGATTACCGGGTCAAGTTGACCCCACAACACCCCCATACTCTTTGTGAGTTTGAGTGGCCCACCTTCACAGTTGGATGGCCTTCAGAAGGGACCCTGGACTTCCCCACTGTTAGAGCTGTGTACCACAAGTGGCTCCAAGGACAAGCACCAGATGGTGCATTAGACCTTGCAGCATGGGCCTTGAGGGCTGTGTCTAATGCCAGGCCCAATTTGGAATTCGATGTCCCGAAAGGAAGAGAGTCAACAAGTCCCAGTAGGCCATACTGCAGGGGTGAAAGCTGGGGCATATCCAAAAATGCAGAAGTATTCCAGAAGCCAGATGAGTCAGCCACAGAGTTCTATGAGAGACTATGCAAAGTGTTCCAAGTGTATGCCCCTTTTGACCCCGAAGCACGAGAAAACCAACACATTGTCAATGTGGCATTCGTGGCTCAATCTTACACTGATATCCACCTCAAACTTCAGAAATTAGAAGGCTTTGCTGGGATTAACATGACCCAGCTGCTGGAGGTCGCAAGCAAGGTGTTCGTGACTGTGAGGGAGGCACAAAAGATAGTTGATAAGTGGATGAAACAAAAGGTGTATCTGCTGGCAGCCGCATTAGGGGACCCAGGCCCTGTACAACAGACTACTCCCCCACGGAAGGGAGAGACTAAAGGGAAACCACCACTATGCCATGATCAATGCACCTACTGCAAAGAGACTGGTCATTGGAAAAACGAGTGTCCCAACCGCAGGAGGACATCCGAAGGGTCGAAGAAGTTCAATTAACCCTGTGAAGGAAAATACCAGCCTGAGTCAGTCATCCAAGGCCTTATAGGTCTGGCTGGAGAAGAGTCAGACTAACGGCAACCAGGATCCCTGATCCTAGGCCCCTGGGAGCCTATGGTCGCAATAGAAGTAGGGGGCCAATCAATGACCTTTATAGTAGACACTGAGGCTGAATACTCTGTGGTAACCATGCCCATGGCTCCCCTCACAGACCAAACAACTATTGTTGGGGCCACAGGGGACTGGGCTGCCCACTCATTCTGCAAAGCCCACTCATGTCGATTAGGGGGTCACCTAGTGACTTATGAGTTTCTGTACTTTCCAGAGTGCCCCATTCCCCTTTTGGGTAGAGACTTATTAATGAAGCTTGGAGCACAGATCAAGTTTCCCCCCGGGAAGCCTACCAGTCTCACCCTGGAAAGCCAACCTACTCTAATGATGGCTGTGACTGTGCCCAGGGAAGATGAATGGCACCTCAATTCTCTGGAAAGAAAATAAATCCAACCAGCCTGCTATAAGAGTTCCCTGCTGTCTGGGCAGAAAAGGGACCCCCAAGTCTGGCCAAATATCAGTCACCCATTATGGTGGAACTGAGGCCAGGAGCCACTCCTGTCACACAAAGGCAATATCCAGTGCCATGGAAAGCATGCTTGAGAATTTGGGACCACATCCAGCATTTGCACAATACCAGAATTCTAGGTGAGTGCCAGTCAATTTGGAGCACTCCACTCCTACCAGTCAAGAAACCTGGAGGGAATGACTACTGCTCCATCCAGGACCTCCACACTGTCAATGCAATGGTCACCAGCCACCCAGTGGTCCCAAACCCATACACCCTCCTGAATCTCTTACCTTCCCAAGCAAGCTGGTTCACCTGCCTCAATCTCAAAGAAGCCTTCTTCAGCCTCTGGTTATCACCGGCCAGCCAGACTTTGTTTGCCTTTGAGTGGGAAGACCCACACACTGGGAGAAAGACACAACTGACTTGGACTCGACTCCCACAGGGCTTCAAGAACCCACCCACTCTGTTTGGCCAAATGCTGGCTGAAGATCTTGCTGCCTTCCCCAGAGAGACTTTAAACTGCACTCTGCTCCAGTACATAGATGGCCTGTTGCTGGCTAGCTCTACCCAAGAAGACTGCTGGAAATGTACTAGAGCCTTGTTGGCTCTACTCTCTACCATGGGATACAAGGGTATCATGGAAGAAGGCTTAAATCTGCAAATCGGAAGTCAGATATCTTGGGTTCATCATCTCAGAAGGACATTGCACACTTGCACACAAAGGGAAACTGGCCATCTGTTCAGTACCTTGGCCAAACACCAAGAAAGCGGTCCGTGAATTCCCAAGGGCTGCTGGATTCTGTCAAATCTGGATAACGGGTTTCTCTGAAACTGCCAAGCCACTGTATGAGGCCACAGCTGAGTCCAGTAAAGACCCCCTGGAATAGGGCTCTAAACAAGAAAAAGCCTTCTGAGAAATAAAGAGACTTTTGATCAGTGCCCAGCACTAGGATTACCAGACATGACAAGGGACTTTAACCTCTTCATACATGAGAAGAATCATACTGCACTGGGGGTCCTCACACAAACAGTTGGGCCATGGAAGTACCCAATTTCATATCTGTCTAAACGGCTAGATCCGGTGGCCATGGGATAGCTGCCACACCTCCGGGCTTTAGCTGCCATGGTAGTCCTGGTCAGAGAGGCAGACAAGCTCACACTGGGACAAAATATAAATATAAAGGTCTCCCATGCTTTTACTGCATTAATGAATAATCAGAAGTGGCTAATCAATGCCAGGATAACTCATTATCAGGGACTGCTTTGCAAATATCCACGTGTTTACCTCGAGACTGCGTGCGTTGAACCCTGCCATTTTTCTGCCCACTGAAGAAGGACCTCCTGATCATGATTGTGAAGAGGTCATGGATGAACTTTACTCAAGCAGGCTGGACCTGACTGATGTTCCTCTTCAGAACTCAGAACTGGTATTGTTCACCGATGGGAGCAACTTCATCTGTGAAGGACAGCACAAAACTGGCTACACAATAACAACCACAGATGAGATCATCAGAGCTGAGGCTCTGCCACAGGGCTGGTTGGCACAGCAGGCTGAACTATGGGCACTCATCCAGACACTGCAGCAGGCTGAAGGGAAATGAGCCAACATCTACACCAACTCAAGGTACGCTTTTGTTACTTTGCATGTATGTGGAGCCATTTATAGAGAGTGGACTACTGACAGCAAGAAGAAAAGAAGTCAAGAATAAAGAAGAAATCCTTCAACAGTTAGAGGCAGTGTGGAAGCCTTCTCAGGTGGCAGTCATTCACTTCAAGGGCCACCAGAGAGGAACTGATCCTGTCAGCAGGGGAAACCGACTGGCAGACCAAGCAGCTAGGGAAGCTGCCTACCAGCCAAGTGCTACTAAGGATTCTGAGCCAGTGGCCAAGATTCTCCTAGCACCAGAATTGCCTCTATTCCTGAAATACACCAAGGAAGAACAATGGGCCTTTAGTGAAGAGGGAGCCAAGAGAAAGGAGGGCTGGTGGGAGCTTCCAGATCAAAGACTCTATTCCCACTGTGGTGGCAGCTTAGCTGGTAACACAACTCCATGAGTTGACCCACCTAGGGAGGACCACTTTAGAAAGTCTGTTAGGCTGCTACTATTTCATACCCAAGCTTCCAACCCTATGCGCCCAGATTAGGGCTAGATGTGTAACTTGAGCACAAAACAACACCAGCCAAAGGCCAAAATCCAATCCGGGGGTACAAACAATTGGGACTATGCCCTTTGAAGACCTAGAAGTGGTCTTTACTGAGTTCAAGCCCTGCTGTGGCCACTGATACTTGGCTTATGTTAGTTTGTGCCAACCCCTGATGAGCTGAAGCTTTCCCTACATGCACTGAATGGGCACGAGAATTCGCTAGAGCCTTGTTGAGAGAAATTGTTCCAAGATGTGGGCTGCCTCTCTCTATAGAATCTGACAATGGACCTGCCTTTGTGTGTGAGATAGTCCAGACTCTGTCGAAAGCTCTAGGAATCAAATGGAAGCTCCACATGGCCTACAGGCCACAAAGTTTAAGGAGAGTTGAGTGCATAAACCAGATCCTCAAGACCACTCTAGCTAAGCTTTGTCAGGAAACCTAGTTAGCTTGGATTGACTTGCCGCTTTTGGCTCTACTCTGACCACAGTGCACCCCAAAGCTTTCAGACTACTCCCCTGTTGAAATCCTTTACAGGAGACCTCCCCCAGTGATAGGGAAGTTAAAAGGAGACCTTCAACTGATAGCTGACCTAGAAATGTCCCAACACCTTCAGGCCCTAGGGAGGATCTTCTACCACATCCCCCAGGAAACCCTAGAAAAAGCCTCTATCCCCTTAAGGGATTAGGTCCACCCCTATCAGCCAGGAGATGAAGTATGGGTTAAAGATTGGAAGAAGGAGCCACTCCAGCTGATCTGGACTGGCCCTCACACTGTTATATTAGCAACTCCCACCACTGTTAAGGTTGCAGGTATCACCCCATGGATCTACCACACCCAGATAAAGAGAAAGACACCTTCAGAAAAATGGGAGACTTGGACTGCAAAGCCTCTCCCTGATCCGCCACTCTGAATCATGTTCTGAAGGCAGCAGAGATCCACCTGAGAACTTCTGGCCTGCTCTGGCCCATCTACGCACAGCAGAAGCTTGAGGAACAACCGTCCAGACTTTCTAGATGTATTGTTATCATCCTTTAGCCCTAACCCTCTTTATTATACTTGTCCTGTTGCTTGCTTTAGGGTTGGCCTCAGTAGCACCCATCGATTGGACCCTGAGTCAAAGAGTTACTTTAGCCGTGACCTATTTAACCTATGTCGGGATCCTCTCGATTCTTGCATGTTCAGGCTAAACCTCACTTCAGTACATTTCTAGAGACTTTGTCTAATTGCTATTGGTTGTTTCAACTTCTTATAATC
>NW_011889283.1:986876-994126 GCF_000151845.1 Pteropus vampyrus | reverse complement strand
AGAAAGTCTGTTAGGCTGCTACTATTTCATACCCAAGCTTCCAACCCTATGCGCCCAGATTAGGGCTAGATGTGTAACTTGAGCACAAAACAACACCAGCCAAAGGCCAAAATCCAATCCGGGGGTACAAACAATTGGGACTATGCCCTTTGAAGACCTAGAAGTGGTCTTTACTGAGTTCAAGCCCTGCTGTGGCCACTGATACTTGGCTTATGTTAGTTTGTGCCAACCCCTGATGAGCTGAAGCTTTCCCTACATGCACTGAATGGGCACGAGAATTCGCTAGAGCCTTGTTGAGAGAAATTGTTCCAAGATGTGGGCTGCTTCTCTCTATAGAATCTGACAATGGACCTGCCTTTGTGTGTGAGATAGTCCAGACTCTGTCGAAAGCTCTAGGAATCAAATGGAAGCTCCACATGGCCTACAGGCCACAAAGTTTAAGGAGAGTTGAGTGCATAAACCAGATCCTCAAGACCACTCTAGCTAAGCTTTGTCAGGAAACCTAGTTAGCTTGGATTGACTTGCCGCTTTTGGCTCTACTCTGACCACAGTGCACCCCAAAGCTTTCAGACTACTCCCCTGTTGAAATCCTTTACAGGAGACCTCCCCCAGTGATAGGGAAGTTAAAAGGAGACCTTCAACTGATAGCTGACCTAGAAATGTCCCAACACCTTCAGGCCCTAGGGAGGATCTTCTACCACATCCCCCAGGAAACCCTAGAAAAAGCCTCTATCCCCTTAAGGGATTAGGTCCACCCCTATCAGCCAGGAGATGAAGTATGGGTTAAAGATTGGAAGAAGGAGCCACTCCAGCTGATCTGGACTGGCCCTCACACTGTTATATTAGCAACTCCCACCACTGTTAAGGTTGCAGGTATCACCCCATGGATCTACCACACCCAGATAAAGAGAAAGACACCTTCAGAAAAATGGGAGACTTGGACTGCAAAGCCTCTTCCTGATCCGCCACTCTGAATCATGTTCTGAAGGCAGCAGAGATCCACCTGAGAACTTCTGGCCTGCTCTGGCCCATCTACGCACAGCAGAAGCTTGAGGAACAACCGTCCAGACTTTCTAGATGTATTGTTATCATCCTTTAGCCCTAACCCTCTTTATTATACTTGTCCTGTTGCTTGCTTTAGGGTTGGCCTCAGTAGCACCCATCGATTGGACCCTGAGTCAAAGAGTTACTTTAGCCGTGACCTATTTAACCTATGTCGGGATCCTCTCGATTCTTGCATGTTCAGGCTAAACCTCACTTCAGTACATTTCTAGAGACTTTGTCTAATTGCTATTGGTTGTTTCAACTTCTTATAATCGTGAGGAAAATCCTTCCTTTGTTAATTCTAGTAGGATTTTATACTCAGGTAATCCAATCAACGGTGTCTCTTAACTCACCCTACAAGAGAATTATGGATACTGAGTACTTATATAGGACTCTTAATTTAGTTTATCGTCTCTTAACCTCTTCCAACAGTGACTTGGCTAAATATTGTTGGCTCTGCCTATCTTTATCTTCTGCCTGCTACTCGACTGTCCCCATCTCCATCCAGTATTGGGCAATCAGTAACCTTCACCTCAAGTATTAGGGAGGCCACCCATTTGAACTGATACGTATAGAAAACTTATTTGATTTCTAAATTATTGACATGACTAAAGGCACACTGACAGGAAAGACAGCCTTTCCTGAGCCTCCAATTTGGGGACCAATATCAACTCAAAGAAATCTTGTTTCAGGCACCCGTTTGTATCAAGAAAAGTCAAGACCAGAGCCAGAACCAAAATTTAGGTTCCCTTGAAGATTCTTGCTGCAATTATGCTATAGAAATAGAACCCTCAAAAGACTGGTCTAGTTTCCAAGTAGCACAGGCTGCTCCATTTAAGAAACCTATACGATTCTCAGGGAAGCCCAACTTAAAGACTACAGGATTACTAAATAAAAAGAGGCCGCATGATTGCTTAAGCACTTTTTCTTGGGAATCTTGCTCTGAATCCTCCCAGAGAGAATGCTTACTTTTACCAGCATATGAAAAACTCACTGAATGGGTCTTTATAGATACCAAAAGACGTTTTTTACATTTGGTAAATAAAACCTCTGGTGCATCTCAGGATAATTCCTGTGGACCCCTCCAACCCTTCACAGGGGCAGTTGTAGCAGGGACACTTTCAACCTGGGAATCGAAAACAGCAAAAGGCCGAATGATCACCTTTTTACTATTGAGATGAGTTTTTGCCTTGGAACCCTAGGTGTACTCTTTCTTTGTTGAACCGATTCGTATCTCTGTCTCCTAGCTAACTGGACAGGGACCTGTACCCTGGTTTACTTGGCCCCTGAAATAAACATTGCTCCCCAAAAACAGTCTATGACCATCCCTCTAACACACACAAGAACTAAACAAGCGATATAATTCTTTCCCCTTCTTATAGGCCTTGTCATCACCGCAGGGGTAGGCACAGGCACAGCCAGCCTAGCCTCCTCCCTGTCTTATTATCAAAGCCTATCTAAGGACTTATTTGACAGCTTAGAAGACATATCCAAAAGAATCATCACTTTACAAAGCCATTTAGATTCCTTAGCAGGAGTAGTTTTACAAAATCGGTGGAGACTTGATCTTCTAACAGCCAAAAAAGGAAGGTTGTGCTTATTTTTAAAGAATGTTGTTTTTATATTAATCAATCTGGTATAGTTAGAGATGCGACAAAGAGGCTTACAGATAGAGCTTCAAAAATCTGCCAACAATTGAAAGAGTCATGGGGGTCCTGGTCCAGAATGTGGAATTGGGGATCCTGGCTTCTCCCACTTGCAGGTCCTCTCCTCCTGCTCTTCACAGCTCTTATTTGGTCCCTGTATCCTGAACTGTCTTGTCAAGTTTGTTTCCTCACGCCTAGAATCCATAAAGTTACAGATGGTTGTGACATCCAGACCACTCTAATACCAACCCCTAGGTCAAGAAAATTGAGATGTTGATGCCCTATAAGAATTTAAAGGACATCAAAAGGGGGGAATGAAGAGGAATTTTTCACTCAAATGGTTAACTTGTAAACAGCTCTTTGTTCTGCTTCTGTAGATATGCTTGCTGCATAGGCCGAAGGGTAGGATGACCTCAAGAGTAGCTAAAGACTCATCCTCCCCTTTTGCTTGTTCTGTCTAAATAACAGATGTATTGCCTAAGTTCCTGTTTGAAAATCTCATGCCCTGTAACTGCCTGTATCCCATAGCAACTCCCGCTCTCTGAAACCACCTGAGGACAAATTAACCAATCAGCCCGTGCCAACTGTAAAACTGTAACTGCGCAGATAAAGCCCTATGAAAGTAAGTTTATCCCTGAGCTCAGGGCCCAGATCTTCAGAGTGCTAGCTCTTCTGGGACCGTCAGTGTAATAAACATTAGTTCTCCAACTCTTCAAGTGGTGCTTGGCTTCTCACCGGTCTGATTATTCTGCAGCATTCCCATATACCTGAGGCCCTCGCCCCCAAACTCACCTGCCTCCAGTCCAGAGGTAGGTAAGTACACACCCAAGTGAGCCCTACACCGGAGGTGGTTGCCATGCCATCAATGACCTCTCTTCCTTTGAGACTCTTTCCTCAAGGGGCTGCGGCTTTTCCCTGCTCCAGGTCATGTTTCTTGCTCCCTCCCTGCCCTGTCCCCTACCTTCTTCTAGACCTTGCTAGAAGAACTAGGCCTCTGCTAGCTCTCCGCCTATGTGGGTCAAGATGGAAGGGCCGCTGGTCACCCAAGGTTTGGGGCTGCCCTCCCACCACCCCTATGCCCAGTACCCCCTCCCACACCTAGCGCTCCCTTGCATTCAGGGCTGGTAGCCATGGCGGGGCACATGGCATTCCCACAGTCGCTCAGCTGGGGATTGGGGAGCTACGGCTTGGTGAGTGGGAGTCGGGCACAGAGTGACGTCTGGATTCACTTTGAGCGTGGCCCAATCTCTTTGGAAAGCCTCTGCTGGGCCTCCTAGGTGCCTCACTTAGTGCCAGCCATACAGCAGGGGGTAGATTACTAGAGAAAGTGATTGCATTTGGGAGGCTATTGAGCTGCAGGCCCAGAAAGCCAGGCAGGCTCCCAGAACAATCTCCCCCCAGGCTCACTGTCATGTACTTTCTATTCTCCTTTCCCAGCTACATGAAGACAGAACATCAGCCCTGCCAACTGCCTTTTTGTGCTGAGCCTGGTGGAGGTGGGGTGGCAGCTGCTCCTTGCAGGGAGCACCTACCATGAAGGCTGCAAAGGAGGTAAGAGGGGGTGTAGAAACCCCTCCAAAGTTAGCCCAGCACCTATGGGCTTCAAGAGTGGGATTCAAGCCAAGAACCAGGACTAGCTGTGCAACTGTCCTGGTTAAGGAGGCAAACTTCATCTCACCCCATATCCCCATTCCCACCTCTGGTTGGCAGAAGCCTGGCCTGCACATCTTCAGGAGCAGCAAATGGACATGAGGGTGCTATCTAGGGTTTCAGAGGGTGCGTTGGCATGTACAGCCTCGTTTCCTGGGGCCCTGGCCCTGGGGCACCAGCTCTGTGCAGCCTGGCTGCGCACAGTGGCTCACCTATTTCCCTGGAACACACTAGGACTGTTCCAGATGTCAAGCCAGGGACTTGGAGCCTTGGCAACCTTGGGTGGTGCTCTCCTCCTACCTCCCTCACCTCTTGGAGCATCCTTCCTGCTCCTTTCTTTCCAACCAGGGTACTGTGTGCCCTGGCGCCCTGCTGGCTCCTAGGTGCATGCTCTCTGGAGCGCCCTCCACCTCAGATAACACGCAAGAGCATCTCAGCCTCTCCTTTCGGGTACTGGTTAGTGCTAAGGTCCCACAGGAAGGAAGCAGAAGTACCCTTAGATTGAAACCACAGATTCGGGAACAGTTTTTTCCAGGGCATCTGCAGTCTGACTACTACTGCCCATTTGCCCCTGACTTTTAGTGCACTCCTTGCCCTCTGGGATCCTCCATTTTCTTTATCCTGTGGTGAGGAGACTTTGATATGCCACCTATAACTCACAGACAAGACTTCCTTTTTTGTGGGAGGAGGGCTTTACTCTTGAGATTATAATTACAGTTCCTGGTGCATACACCTCTCCACGTGCCAAGGAAAAGGACTTACACAGCCCCTACCGTGTGCTACCACCTTCCAATATCTAACTCTCACAGTAATGATCTGGGGTAGATGTTTTCACCCCATTTTATTGAGGGTCATAAATGAGCGGATCATATGTGAGGGTCACAAGAGTTGCAAAAATGGAACTTGGACTGCCCTGCCCACATCTTAGTAATTCCTGCTTCAGGGGACTGTGTATGTTAGAAGAAGGCCTCACTGTGTGATGTAGTGGAGGGAGATTGAGTGTTTGTTCTGTGGCCTCGAGCACGCCTCACTCTCTGGTCTATAAAATGGGAGGATAAGGTCTCTGTACCAGTTCTCTATTGCTTGTAACAAACATTCCTAAAGGAGACTTGCTTAGAACAATATTTATTTAGTTAACACTACTGGTCCCTGGGCTCAGCTGTGGGGTTCCTTTTCTATTTGGGGTCAGCTGGAAGGTTGGCTCATGGCCTAGGATGACTCCCTCACGGTCTAGGAGTCAAAAAGAAAGTTTATTTAAAAAGGTGTAACACTCCACAGACTGTGGTCTCCTCACAGAGGTAGAGAGTGAGAAGAACAGTGAGAGTTCAGGGAATTCAGTTTATGTATCATTCTTTAGTTGCTGTGATGTATAGTTTAAAAGACTGAAAAGGATGAATCACTTCATCCTGGACACTGCACAGGCTTTCAACTCCCTCGATGACTTTAGGACACCAAATGGGAAAAAGTGGTTGAGTCAATGACCCCCAGAGAAAGCATAAAGGACACCTGTGGGAAAGGATGAAGCTCATAATGGAAGCTCTCTAAAGGCCCTTTGGATTGGCAATTACAAATTTCCTTTCAAAGAGAAAAATGTTCTGGAACCAAAGTGCTCGCTACCATAGTTTATAACTGCTGCTATCATTTTTGAGTGCCCTCTAGAATTGGGTAGCAGGTGTTAATAGACTCTCACTTGACATTCTCCCCACCTAATATATTGTCTATATCATATGGAATGTACTTGCTCAAATTTTCATGTAAAAATCAATCAGTATGTCTATCTCAGAAGAAGGAAGGTGAGTTTACTGTGGGGATAGAATGAAGCTCTTTTCTGCCCTCTCCTTGACAATTTCTTACACCACTACTTCAGAGGGAGCTAGCGGGACACTGAGGAAGTGTCAGTCATTGGTGATGCTGCTCAGCACTTAGTCAGGAAGCTTGGCATGATGGAGGCTTGGAGCAAGAGTATGTGCATGTGGGTGGTTGATAAGGATGGAACTGAGCTGCTGCTGTGCTATCCTATTTGGTGGATGAAGGAAGGCCAAGGAGAGGGGCAGGAAGGAAAGAGTAACAGAGCTTTGGCAATATAGCTAAGGGGAACCTAGTCAATGTGAAATAGTCACTCTAACAAGGAGTAAACACTAAAATGCATATTATGTTTCTAGACAAAGTCCTGTGACTCCTGCCTGTTTTGAAATTCAGCTAAATTGCAACTGTCTTTTTGATTTTCTTCAAGATCATTTCTCCCTACAAAATCCATATATTATTACATTATATGTCTAACCTCTTCTTTAAAGCTGTTTACTGGATGAAAGCAAATTTATTTGGCATATAATTCAATTCTAGTCAAACCATCCCATTATATTTATACACTAATCCTTTCTCATAGATTAAATACAGAAGATTTGAAAATACTGAAATTACAGTATGTAAAATTTATGCAGTCATCACGTGACACTATCCTCTGAGTCTTTCTTTGTGTGCTTGCGTCCATTGAGTCAGTGTCTGTCCACACTCACACTGGCCATGGAGACTGAGACAGATACACACGTGGAGGAGACATAAGGGGGAATGATGACACTCTCTACTCCAGCTGCACAGGAGGTTTGCAACAAGGGTGAGGGCCACCAGGACTCCTCCAGTTTGACTTTGCATTCTTACTTGCCACTGTCTTTGGGTATGTGTTTATAGGGTTTGAGCATGTCTAAAGTTTATTGTGATCTTACCTCCCTGATTCATAACTGCTTTGGGACAGAGGCTGAGGAGTGACCCCAGGACTGACAGATGTTGACCTAAATTGTGCTACGTGGGATCTCTTAGGAATCTCTCAGCAGACCAGGAGCATGTGGATCCTCCATGTGCCTTTTACACCAATGACCATGCTAAAGTTGGCTGTTAAATGTATCTTTATCT
>NW_011889283.1:967428-986826 GCF_000151845.1 Pteropus vampyrus | reverse complement strand
AGCACTTAGTCAGGAAGCTTGGCATGATGGAGGCTTGGAGCAAGAGTATGTGCATGTGGGTGGTTGATAAGGATGGAACTGAGCTGCTGCTGTGCTATCCTATTTGGTGGATGAAGGAAGGCCAAGGAGAGGGGCAGGAAGGAAAGAGTAACAGAGCTTTGGCAATATAGCTAAGGGGAACCTAGTCAATGTGAAATAGTCACTCTAACAAGGAGTAAACACTAAAATGCATATTATGTTTCTAGACAAAGTCCTGTGACTCCTGCCTGTTTTGAAATTCAGCTAAATTGCAACTGTCTTTTTGATTTTCTTCAAGATCATTTCTCCCTACAAAATCCATATATTATTACATTATATGTCTAACCTCTTCTTTAAAGCTTTTTACTGGATGAAAGCAAATTTATTTGGCATATAATTCAATTCTAGTCAAACCATCCCATTATATTTATACACTAATCCTTTCTCATAGATTAAATACAGAAGATTTGAAAATACTGAAATTACAGTATGTAAAATTTATGCAGTCATCACGTGACACTATCCTCTGAGTCTTTCTTTGTGTGCTTGCGTCCATTGAGTCAGTGTCTGTCCACACTCACACTGGCCATGGAGACTGAGACAGATACACACGTGGAGGAGACATAAGGGGGAATGATGACACTCTCTACTCCAGCTGCACAGGAGGTTTGCAACAAGGGTGAGGGCCACCAGGACTCCTCCAGTTTGACTTTGCATTCTTACTTGCCACTGTCTTTGGGTATGTGTTTATAGGGTTTGAGCATGTCTAAAGTTTATTGTGATCTTACCTCCCTGATTCATAACTGCTTTGGGACAGAGGCTGAGGAGTGACCCCAGGACTGACAGATGTTGACCTAAATTGTGCTACGTGGGATCTCTTAGGAATCTCTCAGCAGACCAGGAGCATGTGGATCCTCCATGTGCCTTTTACACCAATGACCATGCTAAAGTTGGCTGTTAAATGTATCTTTATCTGCCCTTGATTATGTGAAACTGAGCCCAATTTCTAAGAATGGTCTGTCTTTGGGAGCTTTGTAAACACTAGAACATTCAGGCATGTCCATCGATGCTGGAAGTCACTTAGTGACTAATGATCTTATGGTTGAGTTTAAGGGCCGGTCAGTGGTCCAGAGCATCACCATAGGGGCACATTCCTGGGTTCGCATTTTGGCTCCTCTTCATAGGAAGTCAAGAGCTTGGGCCATTCATCTCTGTAGCACCTTTATCTGAGGAGAAGGAATATTAAATAAACCTCCAGATACCACCAGGGTGAGGGAAGAATGGATGTGGGCTTTTAATAAGTATGAACTGAGCTGCCGCAGGGTTATACTCTTGGGAGGATGAAGGAGCACAAAGAAGGGGGGCAGGAAAGAAAGAGAAATAGAGTCTTTGCCATTCTAAAATGAGAATATAGTGTATTTAAAGTAACCTGAAAAAGGGGCAACAGTAAAATGCATGCTGATAATTTCATGGCTCCTATAGCCCATTTTAAATGTGGCCAAATTCCCACTTATTTTTGAAATGTTAAAAGACCATTTTGGCATAGGCATGCCTATACTGCTACTGTCTTCATCTATAATATGAGATTTTTAACCTTTGTGGTAAAAACACAGAGCATGCATTTTAGTGTTTACTCATTGTGAACTCCTTCCAGCCACAGAAGATGGTGAGGAGTAGCCAGACAAAGGCCTCTCTCAGATGGAGGCAAGTGCAGATTTTATTTTTAGTCTCAGGATTTGGGATTTGGAGAGGAGTGAAGGTGAGAAATGCGCTGCAGGATGTGCTTCCCAAATCATCTCTCCAGGTAGAGCAGGGAGCATGTGCAGGAAACTGAGAGGAAATATTTATGCTGACAACCCGGGAGTGCCCTTTACACCAGGAGTAAACATGAAGACAGAACTGGAAAGTGCCACCACTAGACCTGAAAGTGCAGGGGGTACTAATTCCCACACACCACCTGACTCACACTCTAGAGAACGTTGTCTCCAGGGTCACATGCCCATAAGAGAGTTAGGACCCACCAGATTCCCTTCTTCAGCCAAACACCAAATCCCAAACCCATAACTTTCATGCTGAAGTCCCAGGACAGGCCAACCAAACACAACCAAAGGCTGTCAATTGGACTTCTGGAAATGATTATCATAAATAACAAGGCAAGAAAAGATTAGCATAAACAAGACACACCTAAAGCCCACGGATAGAATACCTCTTCTTATTATGTCATCAAAATATGGAAAGAAAAACAAAACAAAACAAACCTCAACATTTCTTTCTTTCTTTTTTTTTTTTTTTTTTTCCGATTTCATTTCCCACTTCCTCAGACTGCAAAGCATGTAACCTGGCTGTCCTCGGTAACCCTCTCCCATTGGATCCAACCTGGAATGTTGTTACTGACATGGACTGGAGCCTGGGTGGGTGGCCAGCTTAGTGTGGGAACCAAAGGACAAGCTAAAGGGGTAACCTTTCCAACCCTGAACTATATACCTTCCGGGGTTATGCATGTCAGGTATTTATTGGCCTCAGAGGGGCTGCCCAGAGATGAGATCTGCGTGAGAAGGGGTAGGAAGCCACAGGTGGTGCCTTTTCAGGGATCACGCATGGAAAACATTCCTGTCTTCACAAGTAGGAGTACACAGATAGAGTTTGGGGCTGAGAATTCTAAGGCCATTTCACAGAAACTCTCAAATGAATGTCCTTTTGGTCATACAAGAGAGCAGCAGGCTACCTCAACTCTGGGATCAGTCTCATGTCAGTTCTGAGTTGGCTTTGCTCTGGAGCCCATGTCCCTCCCACTCCTCTGCAGTTAGAATGTTCTACAGCCCCCACTGGCCACTTGGTGTCAACCTGCCATCAGTATATCATATTTCTTAGCCAAACAACCCTTGGTTAATATTGTCTACAAAAGAATTGGTTGTCAGGCAACTTCTAGCAGCAGATGAAAAGTATAAACATGTTCCTCTCCTGGAAGGAAACGGAACAAGATCAGAATCTCTTGTCTTTACCCAGACCCTGCAGTCCACTCCTGCTGACCACATCACACCTGACTCCTAGCTCTGCTTCTCACTCATTTCAATGAAGGATAGTGACTGGTATGTCATAGTAGATGAACAAGACAAAAGACCACAAAGGAAGCACCTCTCTGCAGACATTTAGGAAGATGGCCATGCACTTCTCACTGCAGCCATTGTGCCTGCATTCTGCCTCATTCCCAATAAGAAGGACCACAGATATCATACAGATGGCTGTGGCTGGGCTCTCAGGATGATGCACTACTGGTTCTTCTGATCTTAGCTCCTTGGAAGCCATCATCTCTCTACCCACAAGTGGCCTATGTGCTCTGTGTGTCATCCACTGCCCCTCTCTATCTTTTCCCTCTTAAGGTCAAGCCCAAGGTTCTGGATGTTGCTTGCTCCCATGGAACCCACTGGGTGGCTGTCTCAGGGTTCCTAGAGCTTTTGGTTTTAGGATCACTTGTTTAACATCTAATCACAATCAGCCAGGGTCTCCTCAAGCACCACTGAGAAACCAATCTAGAGATTAATAATTTCTAGCACAAAATTATCACGAGTAGAGAGTTTTAGGGGCGAACAAGTGACAATCTTCAATGTAGCAGTCTCATCTTTTGTTTTGTACAAAAAAAATATTGACTCCTACAGGACAATCAAAATCTATCAAAATACAATCTATTACACATAAGATTCATGATCCAAAAGAAAACTCAAACTATAATTTGTCTTGTTTCATATTTATAATGGCTTAAAACAATTCCTTTGACTTGATTCCCTGTAAAGGCCTTCAGAAGAAACCAAGACACAATTTTATTTGGTAGATTCCCCGGGGACATGAGCGGCGATGCCCCTGACACACTGCTGAGCCTCTCTTCCTCACCTTGAAACACACAACGTCCCCTTTGTCCTCTTAAGAAGGGTGCCCAGATGACCCCTGATGTGCAGTTCTGAAAAAGACCTCTTGGTTCTCTCCTCTTTGTGTACAGTGCATCTTTCCCAAACAGGAAACTATGGCTGCATAAGTGTGTCAGGTTTCCACCGAGCAATGGCGTTTTCTATTTTGGTCAACATTTTCTGAAGCAAAATAGTTGGCTTTAGTTGGTCAAAGTTGGACTGAATGCCTCCAAACTGTACCTGGGGACCTCCTTTTTTCAGATTCCTCCAGAACTGGGTATGGCATGTGACTACCCCAGGTACCACCTGCAAAGGATGGAGCCCTGCCCAGAACTCAGCTATGATGAGGAAGGAGCTAAGACGTGAGGCCCTCTATAATCCCAAGAGTCTGGGAATGAGGGAAGGAAGCAGGGTGAAGTACCATTTGTGAAAACATCCCCCTAGTACTAATGTGTCTGAGGTAGCAGTACTGGGTCACTGCCTTCTCAGACCCAACAGAAACCCCATACAAGGAGCATCAGGAAAAAGGATGAAATGATAATTGATGCCAAAACACAGTAAAAGACTAGAGTGACTCCCAGGCAGTAGAGAAAGTACATGGGGTTTAGGATGAGAAGGTTACTCTACAGGATCTGGTGCCCCAGTCACTGACTGGGCAATTCTGCATAATTTGCCCACATTCACAAGCCTCCCTTTTCTCAGAACTCAAAAAAATACAGTTACTGATTCTATACCTGTGTGTGACCAATGAAAATGCCATGAGGAGAATAAAAAGACTTTTTCAGAGTTCAGATCTATTACTAAATAAAGTGGTTATTGACCCTATAATAGGGATTATGAAACACAGTTTTATTCATTTAAAACTCTGTGAACATTTTCCTGAAAGTTTGTGGCATTTTTTTCCCCTGGTTTATTGAGGTGTACTTGGTATCTGGTACATTGCATGTTTTTAAAATTTACATTTTGATAAATTCTGAAAAATGTGCAACAAGCAGTATAATAAAGATTATATTTGGGCTCTGTCCTAGTTCCTGGCACAGGGCTTTGAAACTGTGGAGCTTCCTGAGTGATGAGATTGACTTTGTTATTCCAAGAGGTCGCTCATGGAGGGAATCTAAATGGCTATAAGACAGGAGCCAAAGGCCAACTGTAGGATCAGATGTTGGTAAATTTTGAGCCTATCTGACTTCCAAGCATGGGAGAGGTCTGGGCATTGCCTTCAGTCACATGGCCAGTGATTTAAATGATTATGCCTACATAATAACCCCCAATGATAACTCTGGACAGCAGTGATCAGTGAACTTTCCAGGCTGGGAAACACATGGACATATGGGGAGAGTGATGACCCAGGGTCCACAGGACAGGACATGGAACCTTTTCATTCGGAACCCTCTCAAGCCTCACCTATGTGCCATCTTTAGAGTAAACTGGAATCAAAAGCAAATTGCTCTCCTGAGTTCTATGAATTGTGACCATTAAACCATTCAATTTGAGAAATCATGGTACCCCTTGAATATACTGCTCAGATGTCAGCAGTGTGGGCAGAAGTCAGGACTGTCTTGTGGGATGTTGCCCTAAATTTGTGAGATCTGATGCTAACACTGGGTAGTTAGCATCAGAATCATACTGCGGTTTGGCAGAAATGGCACAGTTGGTGTCCGAAATGTTAGAAGGAGCCCGACTCACTGAGACATCTGCTTTGGGAAGAGAAAGGATAAAAAGTAGGGGATGAGGATTTTTTAATTCCTGGGTGGCCACAGGGTCATCCACGGTAAGAAACATCAGCTCTGCCATAATCATTTATTTAAGTTAAAGTAACCAAGACAATTCAGAGATGATGGACCCAACTCACAGGCTACTGTATAGTGAAGGAGAGTGAAATAACAAGAAAAGAGTGAGGTATGCAGTCCCTTGGGTATTGTTACCTGGAATATCTGCCGTGAAATTAAAAGAGAATGCTGCGTCACATCTGAACACTAACCATCCTCAGATTTTGATTGTTTCGAGTTATGATCACTAGCTTTAGAGTTTATTCCATAGAAATCAAATTATGTTAAACAACAGAAATTACATCTAACACCTCTGGTCACCGAAAAGGTAATCTAGGTAGGAGAGAGGACAAAACCAAAAAATTGGTAAAACTAAAAAGTATACGGTATGAAAATTTTTCCTATTCTGTGAATTATTATTATCAGCTTACTGAGAATCTTTTCTAAAATAGATTGTGAGTGACTATTTGGGGTTGTGTCTTTGGTTTTGAATGCTGGAGAGCGGAAGACCATGTAAGTTGAGAGGACTCACATCTCACTCTATAATAATGACAGATGGCTATGTGTGATCCAGACACACCACAAGCTGTTCCTGAGGGAGCAGCTAGCCTGGTGCACTGGATAAAAGGCTCAGTAAAGTTGTTAGTTCTGAGAAAGTGGGCTGTCTTAATCCCCCCAATAATGCCAAGTCATCCATCTCAAAAGAAGCAGCTGATGTGCTTTGCATGCAAGCCGTGCTAGACTGGCTTTAAAATGGTCATCTAATGTACATCTGACCTAGGGTGTATACACCCTAAAAAACTGGACTAGGTCAGAGAAAGGAGGAGTAAAAATTGGTGGAAGATATAGCAATATTTTAACACATGCAGATGGCACCATCTTACTGGCAGAACGTAGCAATGTTTGGAAAGGATTTTGATTGAAGTAAGTGAAAGAAGAAAGTGCCAAAGCAAGACAGCATTTGAACATCAAGAAGACAAGATCATGACTGCAGAAGAAATATTCAACATTAACATGGACAATGAACACTTTGAAATGGTTCAAGATGTTGCTGATCTTTGTTCTGTCATCAATTCCAGTGGACATTGCAGGCAAGAAATCAAGAAAAAGATGAGACTCAAAAGAGAAGCAATGAGGGAATTAGGAAAGATCACCAAGAGCAGTGATGTGTCATTAGAGACCAAGGTGGAGACCAAGCACACCCTCGTATCCCCAGTTACTCTGTTCTGATGTGAATTTTGGACTATGAAGAATGCTGACAGGAAAAACATTGATTCATTGTAAACAAACCATTGGAGGAGAGCTCTACAGATACCTGGAAAGATGAACAAGGCAGTTCTAGGGTGAATGAAACCTGAAACATCAATGGAGGCAAAGATGGCAAAATGGAGGCTGTCCAACTTCAGACACGTCTTGAGAAGTCTGTGTTCTCTGCAAAAGAAAATAATGCTGAAGAAATTAGAAGGTAACAGGAAAAAAGGAAGCCCAAATATAAGATGGACTGACTCTATCAAAGGAGCCATAGGCATGAGTTCACAGGAGCCAAGCAGGGATATTGAGGACAGAATGTTGGGGATATCGCTCTTTCATAGAGTGGATGGAATGGGAGCGATCAATGCACATAAAACATACACACCTAACTTAATGTACTTTATGGACTGGGTAATGAGCTTTTTCAAAAATGAGGTAAAAGTCTTCAGAAAATGATACAAGGTATGAAATATATCATACATCAGAAATAGAAAAACTCAGAACAGTGAGGCCACTCCATGTCTTCTGAGGCCTAGGCTGAGCTTCCAGGTGTGGCCTTCACAGGAGTCCACAGAGCCTACAACACAAACATGAGTGCTGGAATCACTGGGGAGACACAGGGACAAATGGAGGAGGGCTCCTGGAAGTGCATGTGCAGGACCAAGAAGGCTCTTCAGACCCTGGAAGGTGACCTTGAGCCCTGACATCCCCAAGGTTCAGACCCACAGGAAACTGGGGCCTGTTTGCTGCTCTGGGATGAGGGTGTTTTCTGTGGACTGAGAGGTCTCAAGGTACTTAAGAGTGATGGGATCTGGGCCTTCGGGTGACTGGTCCCCTTGACAGTGAAACCGATACAGAGGAAAGGGGGTGAAAAGGCTGAGAACCTGCCTCTGGGCCCTGTGAGGAACAGGAGAGCTGATGACACAGGTGGATGTGGTGACCCTGTCCCTCTCCCCCTCACTCTACTACCTAGTCATGATTCTACCCAGTAAAAAGAGACAGCTTCCTAGAGCTCTTTCATTTTTTTATCTTTGTTTTTTTATATCTCCATCAAAATTTTCAAAAAAATTATTACATTCTAATAATAAAAACATAAATTTTATGTCTTTGGTACCTTCCAATGAAAGGTTGCAGAAGACACTGTCTTAAAAGTATAATAAAACCAGTTATATTTATGTTATTTAATTCGAAAAATGGGGGGAAAAATCAAAGGAACATAAGAAACATGAATCCTGCCCCTTTCACTCACCCCAGATATACATCACATACCTTTGTGTGTATTGTTTAAATTTGACATGTATACAAAAAAGGTTCTGACACAGAACCTTCAGTGTCAGATTGAAGAATGGTGTCATGATAAGATCTCAGATCTCCCACAGGTTTCCATAGATGGTGAGGGGTCCTGAGGGGTTGGGCAACTCTCAGACTATAATCCCGTACTGTCCACTACATGATGCTGGGATTACTAAGTGCCCACAGGGATAAGATGGCCTGGTGAGTGTTCCTTCTAGGATGAGTATTGAGTGCCAGTGTTTTCACTTTTTTCCCTGGAGGCTGCAGTGATGGAGATCAGTGATGGAGTGAATACCTGGAGATACCCCTTGTCGACTTTTGCAGTTTGGAAGGGCAGGGCTAGGTCCTGTATAGTGAGATAAACCACTCCAGTGGCTCAGTTCACAGACAACACAATGACCAGCACCTCCTGGAGTCATGAACATGGTGGCCCTACAGGCACCTACAGCCCTCTCCACCAAATGTAAGCAGCTGCTGCAGGATGCTTCCTAGTAACCTCGCAGCTTCTATGGAATAGGCACCCATTCCCTAGGAAGATGTGCTCAGGGCGTCCTTCCCTGGCCTGCCTGTAGTTTTGTCATCCACTTGATAGTGGTTCCTGCCATCCTCAATACCACCACTGACTTAACACGAGACTTTCAAATTTACCTTCCAAATGTGTTACAATGACTTGATTAATCTTGTGCCCAAACACTTTGTACTTCTAGTAATGTTACTCTGCTAATTGTAAAGGTTATATATTTGTTACATGGAGAATACATCTATGAACAGGTAAATTCTACTTGGAAAATGATATCTACTTTATTTTGAAACATTTTAATTTTAAAGCACATAAAAATAACAAAATTAAAGGGGGATTTATTATTATTTAGTATTTTGTATGAAAAATGGCATGTATACACGAAGTATTATTTATTCTTAGTACTAGGTGGGAATTTGAATGTATTTTTGGTAGAGCTGTAAATAAGGAAAGGCTTTTGATTTAAATATTGTCAATTTAAGAACACTGAAACGTTTTGTCACTTTTCCAAAATAAGGGAAATTAAAAACTCTATTAGTATTTCCATTTCCTGTATTCTTGTGCTTATTCTAAGTGTGATGTTAATTGTGTTAGCTATACCATAATCAGAAAAGAGTCTTAAATAAGTTGTGGAAATGAAGCTATTAAGTTTTTCCATTTAAACTATCTTTAAATAGACTCAGGAAACAATATGTGAAACTTGGTTTTCTTATGTACTCCTAAATAAAGTAGTATTTTGAGAGTCGGAGGTTAATAGATTAGCTTCAAATATACCAGAAAGAGCATGTTAAAAACAATATAATTGCTTTGATTATAAGTAAATCAATTTAGATTTGTAATTTGAACCACTCTTATAAGAAATAAAATTAAAACAAAAATTATTGAAAAATATATTGTAATCCAGATAATAGCCTACCTAGCAGTACTGCCAGTAATGATAAATATAATACAGGAGGTGAGTCTATAATTGAAAACACATTAAAGCAATGTGTTCTTTTCTGAAGCTAGAATATGATTTATAATACATTTCTAGAGATCTACAAAAATAATTTAGAAGGAACAAATTCGAAGTAGTTATTAAAAACTTTCTGAATGTTTTCTATAAATGCAATACAAACATCATTTATTTATAACACTTATAATGATAACTTCTAGATTTGTCAATTTAAAAATAAAGTAAAGGTATGCATGTTAAAATCATTGAATTTGGTCTTGTTATTTTTAAAATATATGCTATTAGGCTTCTTAATCTACTGATTACAAAAAAATTTTTTGCTTTTCTAAGGTAAATGGAAATAACGTTATGACTAGGGCACTATCTAATTTTATCAGCCTAATTTTAAACTAGGTGGAAAAAGCTGGGTATTTATATTTCTAGGAGAAAGTTTTACTGCCCCAAAGGCATATAGATAAATTTCTATAATGTATCACAGCATCTAAATTTCACATTACTGAGTAGGTGTAGGGAGGACTAATTAAAGGTCTTTCAGAAATGGATTTGGCCTAAGTAGGGATTTAATATATAATCTAAGAGAAATGAATTATCTGATTATTCGTGAATAATTAATATATTTCAAATATGTCTCAAAGCCCCCACTGAATAGAGCTCAGAAACCTGGATGAAATGTCAGAAGTAAGAGGTTACATAGTAGGGTTGAGACAGCTTTCCTTGGAAAAGCCTTCCTGCTATATTGTCCCTTGGCTGATGTCTGGGACCTAGGAATAAGGAGGGTCCCTGCTTCAATAAGAATGGCTCTCTTTGCCTAAACCGTTTTTGCAACACTGTGTTTCTGCTGAATTACTCTTTCTTTCTGGAATTCTTCAATTTAAGTATATGCTAAGCAGAGGGTACCTAAATGACCAGTCACCAATAAAAATCTCTGGTCTACACAGTCTCTAATGAACTTCTGTCACAAGTTACTGCTGGAGGAGGTAAGTGTACCTGTGTGACTCTGTTGGAACAGAATTTCTAAAAGCCTGTGTGCCTCATTTTCTCTGGACTTCCTTACATGCACATTTTCTCTTTGCTTATTTTGTTCAGTGTGCTTTCACTGTACTAAATCATAGCATTCAGTGTGACTGTATACTGAATTCATTGAGTCCTCCTAGAGAATCACAGACCTTGGGGGTAGGGGAGTAGGCTCTAGCCATTCCCTCAACACAGGCTGGTACATGAGAAGAAAAAAAAATAGACACTGTCCCTGAGAAATGTCCCAACATTAGACTTACTAGTCAGACTTTGTCTATTTAAAATATGTTCAAAGAATTAAAGGCACTCATATTTAAAAAACTTAATGATAGTATGACAATTATGTCTGTCCAAGTAGAGAATAACAGTAAAAAGCTTTAACTTACAGATGTAACCAAATAGAATTTCTGAAGTTGAAAAGTACAGTTAACCGAAAATTTCAACAGAAGAGCTTTTATTAGTTTCCCGTGGCTACTGTAACAAAATACTATAAACTATAGGGCTTTAAAAACCAGAAATTTATTGTTTCACACTTCTAGAGGCTGGAAGTCTAAAGTTAAGCTATAGGCTGGGCTATGCTCCCTGTGAAATATCTAGAACATTAGACTTCTTTGCTTCTTTCTAGCTTTTGGTATCTTCTGAAAATCCTTCGTATTCCTTGGTTTATAGCTGCTATCACTCCAATCCATGCTTCCATCATCACATGGCCTTCTCCTCTCTGCGTCCAAACTTCTCACTCTTATAAGGATATTAAGTTATTGGAGTAGGGCCTATGCTAATCCAGTATGACCTTATCTTAACTTGATTATATCTGTAAAGACTATATTTCCAAATAAGGACACTTTCACAGGTAATGGGAGTTAGAGCTTTAATGTGTATTTTGGGGAAAACAAACCCACAACAGGGCTGAACAGCAGATTTGAGCATGAGGAACACAGAATTAGCAAATTTTAAACTATGTCAACTGAGATGCAGTCCAATGAAAAGTAAGTTAAAAAATATAAAGGTAGGGGAGAAAAATAGACCCTCAGAGACCCGAGTAATACTGTCAAGCATATCAACGTATGAATAAAGAGAGTCCCAGAAAAACGTAAGAGAAGGCAAAGGACAGTGAAGATATATGAAGCAACAATAGCCAAAATCTCACCAAATTTGATTAAAAAAACCTTAATCAGAATATTCAAGAAGGTCAATGAATACCAAGCAGGATAAACTCCACCATAATAAAATGGTTCAAGGCCACGGACAAAGAGAATCATGAAAGCTACAAGAGGGAAGTGACTAATCAAGTACAAAGTCTCCTCAGTGAGGTTAATGGCTGATTTTCATCAGAAACCATGGAGGCCAGAAGGCAGTGGGGTGACACATTAAAGGTGCAGAAAGATGAAAACTGCTAACCAACACTATTAGATTTAGCAAAAATCTCCTTTAGTAATGAAGATGACATCAAGTCATTCCTGGATAAACAAAATCTGGGAGAATCCATTGCTACCATCAGCCCGAGAAGAAGTACTGAGCGGAGTCCTTCAGGGTGAAAAGAGAAGACAGAGGAGTAACTTGAATCTATATAAAGAAATAAACTTACATAAGTAAGTATAAATATAAATAAGCACATAAAATGTATATAGATGTATAAACAATATACTAATTTAAAAGAATGCTACATGAAGTAAGTATAATAAATCTATGTTGATGAGCACACAATGGACGAAGATATAATCTGTATGACAATAACAGCAAAAAGTAGGGAACATGGAATAGATCTACATAAGAGTAAAGTTTCTGTATGCTATTTAAGTTAACCTTGTATTAATCCAAATTAGAATGTCGTAAATTAAAATGTTAACTGTAATTTTCAGAGAAACTAGTAAGAGCATACTGCAGAATACATAAAAGAAACAACATGGGAATTAAGTTGGTACACTTGAAAATAACTAACAATAAAAAACAGTAAGTGAGAAATAGTAAAATAAAAAGGTAAAACTCATATAGAAAACAAATGACAAAATGACAGATTTCAATGCTACCTGATTACTACCTAAATGTACATGGACTACACACACTAATTAAGAGGCAGATATTGGCAGAATGGATAAAAACTATGCTTTATATGCTATTCACAAGAATCACACTTTAAGACACGAAGAATTCAAAAATAAAAGGATGGGAAGATATATGCCAAGCAAATATTAATCAAAAGAGAACTAGACTGGCATTATTAACGTAAGACAAACTTCATGACAAATTTTTTATAGAGACATTTACAGGCAATTTATAGTGATAAAGGGTCCATTCTTCAAGGAGATAATTATAAACATTTTTTAATTGACAAGAGACCCCAAAATATACACAGCAAACTGACAGAACTAAAAAGAGAAACAGACCTCTCAGCAATAATAGTCGGAGGCTTCATTACTCAACTTTTAACAGTGGAAAGAATGTTATTTTTTTGTGATGTTTACGTCAGCCCTGTTGGTGGGCAGAGTGGGGGTTGCAACTCATATTTTGTGGTTCAGGAAACTGAAACTTAGATTAAGTGACTTGTCCGGAGTGGTAACCTCAGAACGAATCTTAATTGGCCTTGTCCTGTTTCTAATGAAATATTGTTTTTCAGAGACAGCAGAATAAGCCCTCAAAGCGTACACTCAGGCAGTCAGGCATGCACACTGAAGAAGGAATTCACCCTAGAATAATCTTTCAACATCATCAGGTCAAAATCCACCTCAGACTGCACAGTAATTCCCCTGCCCCCAGTTCAAACACATGAAGCCTGAGAAGTTGTGATTCTCAAGCGCCTGTGCACTATGCTCTCATTATGTTGAAACAATGTAACTCTATAGAAGATGCTCAACTTCCCCGGCTTTTTCCTTTAAATGTAGCCCCAAAACACTCCATGCAGGAGATAGATTCAGCCTTGCCTCCTGTCGCCTTGTGGGTCAACTTAGCAATAAAAGCCTTTACTTTTCTCAGAACCTGGTTCTATAATATTGGCTTCTATGTGTATCGGGCACCAAGTCCTTCCTCGGTGTCAGTCACAACCCTGATGAATGATGGATCTGAGGCAGGGGATATAGATGGTTCCCTGGGACAGAGATGCCTGAACATTTGGACATGAGATAACATCCTGGACACCCAAACCAAGTGCTCTTCTCTCTCCCTTTCCTACATCCTTCTGTCCCAAGGTTGCTGCAGGGACACAGCTGGTGCCCTGAGGAGGTGCCTGGCCCAAGAGAATGGCTCAAATCCTAACCCAACTTCTAGCTCTATGTATTTTCTTTCTTTCTTTCTTTTTTTTTCATGTCATTTCAAATATAATGAGTATACAGGTGAAGTTAATTCCTGGTACCAAGTTCAAAACTTAACCAAAATATAATGCCTTTCCTCCAAATGAGGACACCCTGATAGACTGGGAAATCCAAACATGTGTCCACCTCCCCCTCATTTGCCTGCCAGCATGTGATTCTACCAGCTGCCTTGCAGTGAGACTTCCTGGTGGTCAGGTGACCATCCTGAATGACCAATAGTCTGCTTGACTGCCAACTGCCTCAGAACCTAGGACATTTAAACCAACTGCCCACATGACAGTTGCTCAAAGAAAGCTTCATCTTCAACTGACCAAACTGGGATGAACAGTTAACATTAATTACCTGAGAAAGGGATCTGCTGGGCAGGTGCTTTCATGGCTTAATGACTGAAGTCTACAGCCTCCAGGATCTGACTATTGATTGACTTGAGCAGCCTGGACTCAGGCCTGGCTGAGAGCAGGCAGTGGCTACACTAACTCTGAGTTGTGCCCTATCCCAGCCCAAGTCCTTCCTTACCATAGCCCAGTCTCTGCTGTACAAACTACAGTCTAATGACCAGACTCTACCAACTGATGTTATTTCGGCAGCACCTTCAATGCAGTGTGTGTCGGGGGAGGCCGTTGTGCTTCTACCTGTTCATTGGCTCGGTACCCATTTTGAGGCTGCTGAAGCACTGCTGGAAAAGCTAGGAGAGTCTCTTGACCACAGATGATTTTCGTGTAATTCCTGTGTTTGAATCCTTTATGCTCTTTTCTCTTTGGAACCTGAGACATAATCTTGGAAAATACACTAAAAATAAATAGGATTGTTGGTAATATTGCTGCAGAAGACTAGGAGAAATAAGAATTAATTCCCAAGTCACACTTCTATTCTCCTTGTTCAGCTATCAAGTGGAGCCAACTGAATCTAAATTGTGCTTAGAAGAGGAGGTGTGGCAGGGTGTGCTTAGATAAATAGCACCTAGTCATGAGGGGACATGAATTTATTTCAATGAGACAATATAGAAAGTCAAAACAGCACTGTACTTGAACATGGGAGCTGGTGTCTGATGGCTTGTATCACACCAACGAGAGCCACATGAACCTGAAAAAGTGACTTAACTTTTCTGTTTTCAGTGATGTGCTTTTAGGGCGTGAAAATGGTGACAACCGTGACAAGTTAGTGGCAGAAAACCACAAAGAAGTTCGGAAGAGTTTATTCATGTGAACTGGATTTTTAGTTGTGGGTGCAGGTTGACTTCTATATTGACAGCACCAGTGAGAGATGGAATACGTGGAAATTTGCACCCATGAAACAAAAGAACATGGCTTAGCATTTTTATAAGTCACTTTAATATGGGACACTGAATTTTTCTCAAATTAACTTTGTGAGCATTATTTTCACTGTACCTAATCTGTGTCACTTATAAGATGCACCCTGCCTGTCATATAGCCTGAAGCAGATTTTTGGCCCACATTTCGCTTTCCCTAGATGAGGCTGATGATGCTTTGTCTTCTATTACCCTCCTCACAAAAGCCAGAGTAACACATGACAATAGAGAGATCTGTTGACACTTCAGTGGCAAAAGACCACAGAGAATTTAGGAATAGTATATTCACAGGTCCCTTTATTCACCAACTCTTTAGAAGTCCTCTTGAAGCAAAATTGGACATAGGCAGTTTGGTGTGTGTGTAAAACACCCAACGGATAAATTTTTGTGGGCAAATACCTCTATTAAGCTGAGATGTTACAGACACGCAGCAAAGCACAGTGACCATGACTGGTGGTGTGGGTTTCAATCCCATTTGGAAGATGCCTGAACTTGGGAAAGTTCTGCAGACTTGTCAGTGTCTCAGAGCCTTGTTCTGAGATGTGCAAATGTTCAGATGGCCTACTTATTAGTATGATTTAATGAAGCTCAAAATGTAAAGCCTTAAAAAATAAATGACTGGTGTTTTGTAAGTGCTACATAAATGTTCAAATACTAAATACCTGGAAAAATGAGAAAGAATGTGGTAGTAGTGGCTCCCTCCAGAGAGGACTCTTGAGTGGCTATAGAGCAGGAAAGGGTGTAAGTGTGGCCCAATCTGACTGAAGCCGGGTCTTGGGTCCCAGGGTCATAAAAATGACCATGGAACTATTACTGCTGTGTGATGTGAAATCTGAGTCATGCAACCAAAAGCTGTGGTGATGTGAACTCCAGCGTCACACCAGTAGCATGGGAGAGGACAGTGGTGGTGTGTGTTGTCCCTCAGTTCTTCCCTGCCAATGCAGCAAAGAATTACAGGTTGGTGAGATTTTTAAAAAGTAAGATTTATTGAAAGTACATTTTAGAAGGAGACGGGACACATGCTAAGGAAAGCTGTAGCCCTGTGGAATTTGGCAGGTAAAGAGATAAGACAGAGTACACCCCAATGCAGGAGTGGGTTTTCAGCAAGGAGAGCTGTAACAACCCGCAGAAATGGGAAGGTCTATTTATATTTGGGCCATGATGGGGGGTTCCAAAGGCATTCCTGGGTGATTGGTTCGTGAGGTCATTTTGATTGATGCCTGGCTGCCGTATAACCCTTTGCCCACTGTGCATGTCCTTACCCAGAATTCAGGATTCTCTACCTACCAATAGGCTGGGCCCCTATTCCGTTTTTTCTTCATTATTCATGTCTGACTGACTACCTAAAATTACTTGATATGAAGTTCAGCAAGCCAAGTTTTATTGATAGTGAGCTAGTACACCAGGGAACCAACAAAAAGAAAGGAGCTGACTGAGTCATAGCAATGTAGGACTGGGAAAATTTCCCCGAGTCAGTGGGAGAAGACCAAGCCCTGCACCAAGAGAAGAGTGTAGAAAGAATTCAACACACGTGCCAAAGTTAGAGTCAAAAAGAAAGTTTATCAGAAAAGGAGTGTAAAGCAGGAGCTCCAGGCCTGGAACTTGCACCCGAGTTTGGATATTCCGGAAGAACCACCAGGAGGACCAGAGGGGTGAGAAATGCCATTTATTAGTCACAAGGCTGGGAAGCTTCAGCCCTCGGTCAGTTGGAGCTGCAGGAAAAGGCTCCCGGCCAAGAGCAGGCATCGTTTCACATGTGAGCAGAGGAGAAGGAGATTGCCTCATCCCAGGGAACACAGGTCTTTCACACAGATAAGAGCTGGACATGCCGCCCAGCTAGCGTTGGGGAGGACCTGACCGGCTGTGTCCTCAAGTGGACTAGGGAGATAATGTCCATGGGAATGGCCAAAGGGGCAGATAGTGCCCATGGGAGCAACGGGGAGTGTCCTTTGGGGCAATGCTTTGTTCATTGTTCTCCTTGGGGCTGCTGACTCAGCAGTCCTCTTTGCCTCTCATGTCCATGGAGGGGCTATGTTTGAATTAACTCCACAAGAGGTAACACTCCACAGACAGAGTGTGGTCTCCTCTCAGAGGCAGATATAAGAGGGATAGTGAGAAGGATCCTGAGTGTTCAGGGAATTCAGTTTATATATCACTCTTTAGTTCTTGTGAGTTATAGTTTAAAAGACTTTAACCCATTTCCTTAGATATGGACATACAGTGAAGAAGGAGAATATGTAGCACGAAAAGGTAAGAATATGTAGAGTGAAAGGCCTGCTGGCAGTTCCCAGTCTTTAATCCATAGGTTCCCCATGGTTTTAGCCATAGGGAATGACTGTTGGTTTCTGTCTCCCCTTCAAAGGTGTGGGGAATAGGTTGATAGTAGAAATCTTCCTTTGTTCTGCATGTGTTATCTTGGCCTGGCTGCTGGGCTGATCAGCATACAAGCAGTCTCTGAATATAGCTTGATTAACATTTTTAATTCTCTTGTCTCCTCCCTATATAATTCCCCCTCAGAGATTTTATTCCCTTATTAAGGGGATGTTGTGTGAAGAACGTCTGTCTTCTATAACTTCTTCAAAGCTGAGATAGGGCTGTAGATCCTGCCCACCGGGAATAAAAATCTCTGGAAGCATATCCTAAGGGCCCTGGAGGCACACAGAAGCCTTGCAGCCTAGAAGATATAAATTTAGCAAAAGATTGAAAAGACAAAAGTAAAAATTCATAGTAGAGGTAATTGACAATGAAGTTACTTTTTCATGGCAGTTTATTAATAAAAAGTAAAGATATCTAGTGAAAGGAAATTGAATTATTTTGAAGAGAGAGTAGTTGCACAGACACTGGACTAAAAGAAAAATTATTCAGAAAAGTTCCCTTATTTATCTATTTTCCAGAACAAGAGCTTAAGGTCTTCTATGGGTTTACAGGAACAGATCATACTTTCTGTTTTATTTTCTGGAGGAACCTGTGAGGACTCAAAAGAAATTGTTTTAATTCAAGACAAATATACTCAACTGTTGATTCCTTGTAATTTGACAACAGTTGGGAATTTAGCAAAATTTGGTAGGGCACTTTCTGTTTGCCTTGAGGGCTAACTCTCATTACATCACAGGGAGGGATCTGCTGTGCTCCATAGGAAACCCTGACATACTAATGTCTATGAATGGTTAAGCCTTAGATTCCCCACAAATATACAGTGTGATGGGCAAGGGGGTTGCCCCCTTTTTGGCCGTGTCTCAGTTTCCCAGGACGAGGTGCTCTCTGCACTGGACACTGGTCCTGATGTGTGGCGGAGAATGTCATTGCTAGGCCCAGTCTCATAATGGGAAAGTAAATTATCTTATGTTAGGCTGGCTATTTACTCCTGTCACTGTGCACTCAGCATTGGAGAGAGGCCCATAGGATGGGTCAGGACAGAGTAGGTAGCTCTAGTATGTAGTAAAAATTCAGGGTTTTTTCCCTCTGCCATGTCAAGGATGACCTGAGGCTCCACTGTTGTGATCCGCAAGCCTTTGGGCCCTGTTTTTGGAGGAGAGAGCAACTCCCTCATGAGAGGCTTGCTATGAGGGGCGAGGGCTTATGAGGTCCACCCCTCCCCGGCTTCCAGGACTGGACACTCGCCCTTCCAGTGCCCTTCCTTCTGACAGCTTGCACATTGATTATGCCCCCAGTCCCGATGTTGCCAATCATGACCAACCAAGATCGAGGCCCTCCAGGCATGAAAGGTTTTTTGTTTGTTTTGTTTTTTGATTTTTGTTTTTGTTTGTTTGTTTGTTTGTTTGTTTAATCTAGAGTTGCCTTGAGGTGGTCTCTGTATTATGGCAGTTAAAATTTGCACCTTTTTATATTATGCTTCTTCTCTGCCCAGTCCCAGTTATTGGACACCTTAAAGACCTCTGGCACTAAGGCAGCCTGTAGGGCTGGGGTCTAGGCCCCAACTTTTGAAGTTTCTTTTTGAATATTGGGCACAAACCGAGTTATGAAATGTATAGCCAAGAGTGTCTGGCCCTCAGACTTTGGGCCAATGTTAGTATCTATAAGCCTCAGAAAACTGGTTAAGGC
>NW_011889283.1:951415-967378 GCF_000151845.1 Pteropus vampyrus | reverse complement strand
ACATAAAACAGAGCACAGAATCCTTGTTTTCTACTCAGAAAACTTTTCCATAATATTAGTAGCAGATCAATGTAGTCTAAGAAACATTAAAACACAACTCTAATTTTGTATTAGCTTACTTTTGACATTTAAATTTCTAATCTTGTTTAGCTTAAGCACATATAAAATTTCCTCTCAGGATTTCTCTTCACAAACCTTCTACAACTTTCCTCATTCCTTCAGTTTGCCTCTTCTCACTCATTCAGAAATAATCAACTTTTAGACAAGCACTTATCCTTCAATTTCCTTCAAAATATATCTCCATACTTTATACGTTGTTACCAAAAACATATATTTTCCTTTCTATCATAATTAGAATTCTTAACCACCATATTATATATATATATATATATATATATATATATATATATATATATATATATATATAATACCGACAAATATAGATCATGCACATACTCTTATTATTTCCCTATCATCAGTATTTGTAACTTCCCTGAGGGTACATATCTAGTTTCCTCAGGGAGTAATGAAATAGATGGGGTCCCCAGAGAACCTGGTTCCCCCTCAAAGTCTGAAGGTGAAGGGAGAGGAGAAAATTCCTGATTATTTTGAGATCTCCTGGAAGGCGATCTAATAAGTCTGGGTCTTGGTAAAGGAGCATAGAAGCTTGTACATAGGAGACTTCTTCCCACTTTTCTAATTGTAAGATAGTATTGTAGTTTAGTGAACAGTTTACAGGCCAAACTTCTAGGTTCCCTTCCCATCATTAGTTTGGAAGGAAGAGTGGCCCCTACTGGTCCTTGTTGCAAGGAGTTGCTGTACCACGTTTCACTGACAGCTGGGCCATGGGGCTGCGGTTCCTGCTTTCCCCATGGGGCACAAGCTGGGAAGTGCTTGTGCTGCTTGGGAGGAAGGAGGAAAAATAATCTTCCCTTACTGTGAACTGAACCTGGCACCTTGGGTAAAAGCACTGAACCTTTACCCCTAAGATACTAGGGAACACAACCCTAGCTGTGCCTGAATCTGAAAGCACATTAGTCCACCCCGAGAGGAGTACATATGTGCCCTGTGGTGCAGTGCTGCCTTGGAAGGCGGAAGGGGAGGGGACGGAAGCACAGGTCAGGGCTCTCCAGGGCTAGCAGGGACAAGTACTGTAGGGGTCTGGGCCCACTACGGCTATCAGCGTGCACAGGGGTTTACCTGTGGCTCCATCAAGAGGGAAGCAGGCGGGGCTCCTGGGTCTCCACTGCCAGAGGGAGAATGGCAGCACAGGTCTAGGCCCATAGCTCCCTCAAGTGTGTACATGGATTTACCTGTGGCTCCAAGGGAGAGAGACAAAGAGACACAGATTCAGGGATAGCAAAAGAAAGCCATCTTTTCATGGGGAAGAAACTACCTTGAAGTCCCACACTGTAGGGGACGCAGGCCAGGGAACCCAATGCAATAGGGACTGGCTGGCCTAGTGCTCAGTTCTGAGCTATTTGGGCCATCTCTTGAGATTGACTCCCATGTCATGTCTGGGACATGACTCCCATGTCCCAGAGCCAATTGAGAAATGAGGACAGAACAGATAGGGGACAAGTTAGGAGAATTCAGTGGAGCTGCTACTGTGACCCCGCCTCCTCCCCACTAGAGTTCCTGCTGGAGAGGGGAGGGAAGGAGGGAAAGGCTAAGGGGCAAGGTTGAAGAGTAAGCCTGGGCAAGCTTCCCCGGTTGTGAGCACTCAGTGAAATAAAAGCAAGGGACCAAGAGGAAGGAACAGAAGATTCTCACGGGGGCTTACCTGTCCTGTTGTGGCTGAAAGGTGCTGCGCAGTCTTTTAATTTGGAGTTAGGTCGGGTCCCTCAGCAGGTCTTCTCTGTAATCCCAAAGGTGACTCCAAGTCAGGGAAGTTAGAGGAAGAAAAGTAGGAAAAGTAGACCGGACCAGTGGACTCTGCTGGATTAGAGGACAAGTCTCTCACCAGCCTCCTAGAAATGGAGTCAACTTTTCGCCCAAGGCAAATTGATCTGCACTGCATAGGAAAATGAATCCTAGCCACTCTCAGATGAGAAGGGCCATGACAAACTTGGGTGGGGGACAAGTTTGTCCTTTGGTCCCTTCGTGGTCAGTCAGAAAAGATGATGCAGGACAGGGTAAATTTTCCCGAGTTGGTGGGGGGAGACCAACCCCTGCACTGAGATAAGAGGGTCCTTTGACAAAGAGTGCAGAAAGAATTCAACACACACGCCAGAAGAGTCAAAAGGAAAGTTTATTAGAAAAGGGGTAACATTTCACAGACAGACTGTGGTCTCCTCACAGAGGCAGAGAGTGAGAGGGACCAAGAGAGATGTGGAAAGGGAATGAGCGGGAGCTGAGTGTTTGGGAAATTCAGTTTATATGTCATCCTTTAGTTCCCATTTCCTTTGACATGGACATACAGTGAGGAAGGGGAAGAGTATGTAGTGGGAAAAAGTAAGAAAATGTAGAATAAAAGTCCTGCTGACTGGCAGTTCCCAGCCTTTAGAAAAACCATAGATTCTCCATGATTTTAGCCACAGGGAATGAACAATTTTATTTTGTGTAGGGCAGCCACTTAAAGACTCTCATTGTTTTTATTTCCCCTTCACAGGCGTGGGGAATGTGTTGTTAGCAATCCCAGAGAAATCTTCTTTTGTTCTGCAGGTGTCCTCCTGGCCTGGTTTCAGGGCTTATCAGGATATTGCAATCTCTGAATGTAGCTTGCCTCCTCCCTACATTAACAGGACTGTGTGAGGGGCTTTTGTAGGCTTTAAAATGAGGAAGAGGGTGCTAGGGAAGACAAGGTGGTGGACAGACCCAAGATCCTTACTGATGTGGTAGGCAAACAATGTCTCCATCCCATGGTCTGCAGATGTCTGTTCAATCTGTCTCTTGACAATGTTCTTTCAGGTTCATGAGAACATATCCACTGTACCTTTAACTGGGCCGTTTCTGACATGCACTCTGTCACGTGGCTAGATGCGGATTCTTCTGGCACACTTCTTTGCGCTGTTTGTTGAGAGTCTTGTCCTCTGCTGAACTCCTCTCCTTATATCCTTGAGACAAAATCCTGGGAAATGCATGACAACAGTGAGAACTGTTGATTTCTGATGACAGGAAAGCACAGGGAAGTCAGGAAGAGTTTATTCACTGTTAACCAGATGGTGAGTGGTCAGTACTGGGTGAATTTTATAATGACAGAATCAATGGTTGAAAACATACATAAAAATTTGCAACCAGAAAATAAAATGGCTTACGTTTTTATGATAGTCACTTAATATGAGACACCAAAAAATTATTCTCAAATTAACTTCGTGAGCATAATATTCACAGTAACTTCATTTCTGTTGCTTGTAAGATGCACCCTGTCATGTGGCCAGAAGCAGACTCTTGACCTACTTCTCACTTTTGCTCAAATGATACTGATGATGCTGTTCTCTTCGACTAATCTCCTCTTCACAAAGGCTTGGAAAAGGCATGACAATGGTGAGACCCATGACAGGTTAGAGAGAGAAGACCACAAAGAAGTTAGGAAGAGTTTATTCATGTGAACCAGATTGTTAGTTGTCGATGCGGGTTGACTTCTATATTGACAGCACCAGTGAGAGATGGAATAAGTGGAAATTTGCACCCATGAAACAAAAGAACATGGCTTAGCATTTTTATAATAGTAACTTAAATATGGGACACTGAATTTTTCTCAAATTAACTTTGTGAGCATTATTTTCACTGTACCTAATCTGTGTCACTTATAAGATGCACCCTGCCTGTCATATAGCCTGAAGCAGACTCTTGACCTACATGTCGTTCCCCCTAGATGAGACTGATTTGTGTTCTACAACCTTCCTCCTCACAAAAGCCAGAGTAACACATGACAATAAACCTGTTGACATGTTAGTGGCAAAAGGCCACAGGGAATTTAGGAATAGTATCTTCACAGTTTCAATTATTGGTCCCTTTATTCACCGACCCTTCGGAAGTCCTCCTGAAGCAAAATTTGACGTAGGCAGGTTTTGCAGTTTGGTGTGTGTGTAAAACACCCAACGGATAAATTTTTGTGGGCAAATACCTCTTACACTGAGACGTTAGAGACACGCAGCAAAGCACAGTGACCATGACTGGTGGCGTGGATTCCAATCCCATTTGGAAGAGCCTGAACCTGGGAAAGTTCTGCAGACCCCTTGGGGCCTCAGAGCCCTGTTCTAAAATGTGCAAATGTTCAGATGGCTTACTTATTAGTATGATTTAATGAGGCTCAAAGTGTAACGTCTTAAAAAATAAATGACTGGTGCTTCATAAGTGCTACAAAATGTTCCAATACTAAATATCTGGGAGAATAAGCAACAATGTGGTAGTGGCTGCCTCCAGAGAGGATATTTAGATGACTACAGGGAGGTGAATGTGGAACGTTACTTTTCATTCTTTACAAGAGGGTAATGCTTTAAAGCTCATAGAGAGTGTCTGTTATGATCTTCTGTGATCCTCCATCAGCCTTGCGTGGTGGGAAGAGATGGGGCTGTGAGCCATAGTTTGTGATTCAGGGCACTGAAATTTAGAGATTTTAAGTGATTCACGAGACTCACAATACTTCTGACAGGTGAATCAGGGACATGAATCTAGTCAATTTCCCTGGACAGAGATCTCTGATCTTCCATGTCCTCTCAATCAAACGCTGGCCCCCTGAACCAAGGGCCATCCTCCTTTCACTCCCCAAATTCTTCTGCCCTACAGTTGCTCCAGGGAGATAAGTGGTGTCTGAGCCAAGAGAAGGGCATATGCATTTCAATCCCTGACCCAAAAGCTATGATAATTTCCTGAAAGGCAGTCCTTTGAAGGACCAAGAAGTCCAATCTTTGTCTCTCTTCCCCCACACCTTCACACATCAGCGCACAAGGAGTACCACCTGAGAGTCTGACCAGTGGTCTGTGTGGCTCCTACGTGGCTCAGAGACCAGGCCTTGCCAAGCCCACTGTCCACATGGCAGTGCTAACGAGTTAGCTTGGCCTTGTTGAATAGTGAGTGCCAATACATGGGGACGGTGAGCTGCTGGGCTGGTGCTTTGGTGGGTTAATGGATGGAGCTGGCATGCCCCACTACTGACTATTGATGTGAACAACAGTCTGAGCAGCCTGGGCTAAGTTTTGGCCGAGAGTGAGCATTGGCCGCTCTGGCTCTGCGTGTGTACCTTCCCCATTCATTCCTTCCTCAGAAAGATCCTCATTCCTCCCTAGACCTTGCAGTGGCAGGGGACAGAGTCTCATATTGTCTTAAGGGGACCCCACCTTAGCCACAGCCTATAACCTCACCCTAAGATCCTCCTTTAGAATCACCCAGATCTTCCTAATCTCTCTCACCACAGGCTCATTCCACCTGCCCGATCGCACTGTTTCTTCTCATCACACTCCCAGGCAGTACCCAAAGTCAATAATGCTGTACATATCATCAACCCATGGACATCCAGCAATGAAATCCCAGTATCTTTCTTTTCTAAAAAATTCTGAATTTAGACAGTAATTGTTTGGCTTCAGATTTTGACTTTTACCTCCAGAAGGGTTGACCTGTAATTCCCCTTTCCTGTCATGCCTACTGCTGTGGTAGTACAGTAGTATCAGAATTTTTCTGATCCAGTGAAAACAGTGTAGATATGTTCTCTCTGTATGTGTTCTCTGGAAGACTGTGTAGGAGACTGGCATTATTTCTGAAATATTTAGTAGAAATCAGAGGAAGCCACCTGGTACTAAATATTACTTTGGAAATTTTTTTTTTGCATTCCTTAGTTTTTAACTGGTGTTTACTTTACATATTATAAGGTACCCAAATCTTAAGTGTATAGCTTATGGTTTCTTATAAAGACATCTATCATCAACACCCAGTTCAACATACAAAATGTCTCTGGCACCCTTACAGCCTCCTGTAGAAGGAGATAAGAATGAAACCAGTTACTCCATGTATGTCTCAAGCACAATGATTGCACCTAATTAGCTCAATGTTAGTTTGGCACCACCCTCAAAATGTAGAGCTGGAGGAAACTAACATGGCCCTATGAAAGAGTGAGGGCAGGGTGGGAAAGCAGAAAGAAAATTCTCAGAAGCATTTGAGCTTTCACAGAGTGAAAAACACTGCTACACAGATGTAGTGCCCATGGTAACTCATTGACAGCTACTTTGTTAAAGGTGCTTTTCTGTATGTTTTTTTTTTTTTTATGAAAAAGTACTTTAAAAGCAACTAGAAGTATATAAATACTATTTAATATAAAAGCCTTCTATATTAAATATATAACTTGTATCTAAAACTAGCACGAAAACCACACAATAAAAACTAAACTTGTGGTAAACGAGGGTGCCTCGGGAGAGCAGCAGCAGTGAGGCCCCTCCTGTGTTTGGTCTTGACTAAAGGTTCCTGACACTGTGGAAGCTCCATCCCCTCTGAGGCCCAGGCTGAGGCCTCCAGGTCATGGCCTTCACAGGTGTCAACCAGACCTGCAACACAAACACAGGTGCTGGAATTCCTGGAGAGGCAGAGACAGATAGAGGAGGGCTCCTGGGATGGGTGCCAAGGAGGTTCCTTAGACGTGATCTTGGATCCTGTCATATCCCCAGGGGACAGATCCACAGGAAACATTAAAGGTCCACAAACAAGTCTGTCCACTCTATTTAACCCAGTTTCAAAGAATTTTAAAAGTCAGAAGGTAAAGATTACGATAGAATACCAACCTGAATTTAATGGGGTAATAGTCAAGAAGATTCATCAAAGTAAAGATTGAGAAGAGAGTGCACACGGCTTGAGGCAGATTCCGCAGGGGGAAGATGGTGGGTGGAGGACACTGGAACAAGGTTGGTATTCCAGAGGGCTACTCATGTGTCCTGACAGGAATAGACACTGACTATGGACCTACTACCAAGTGGTAGATGCAAATGCTCAGAGCACAACAAAAGAATCACAACAGAAGATCCTGAACCAATTTAGACCCCTGACTTATACTTTCTTAGAACAAAGAAAACACTCATCTTCAGAGTAACGGTCTCTCTGAGAACTGGAACAAGCATTAAAGCATTGGTTATTTCACACGGCAAGAGATATAGACAGAACGGCCTTCCTTATAAGCCTTTGTGAGTGTTCGCACACACTCACCATGAGAGGTGATGAAGTTGTACCCACTCCACTCACATAGACTCCTCTGATGTTTGAGTGGATCTGGGGGTGAGGGGGTAGGGGGAGCTAGCATGCCTCTTTCATCTTCCCATTGAGGGGAGACAGTGGTATGACTACATAGTTTTCTTTCTTACCCATGTCACTACAACTTCCTTTTTCCTACCTGAGGCTGTAGTCCCAAACTGGGCTGCAACTACAATGGTCAGGAAAAGGTACAATCTTCAGGCAAGAAAATGTAACTATACTTTTACACTTTATGTCAGAATTCTGAAGGCCCTGACTGAGGGGATTGTGCTTTCACACAACACACTGGGGAAAAACAGGGTTAATGGTGGTACACCAATGGTGGTAGACATCGCCCATCAGTCTTACACAAATGGGAGATGGGGACACAACAGATGAGGGTGAAGGAGAGAATCCACAGGTTATGCTGCGAAGAAAACTGTCCAACACTCTCCCCATACCTCCCCGAAACTGCAAATATTTAAAAGGCAGAAAAGGAAGAATCATCTCAGGAGGCAGTCTGGCAGAAAAGTCCGGGCCAGTCTGCAAGTCCAGAAGAGGGTGCTCATGGGGCTCTCAAGCCTACCCTGTCTACTTCTCTCCTCAAACCTGCCAACTTCCCACACCCAGGTACCTGCACACTACCTCGAACCCTGCCAGGTTCAAAATTAACTTGCTACTCCTCCCTGCCTGCCCACACTGCTGTATTCACGCCCTCTAAGCCCCAAAAGGGAATAACGGAACCCAGTGGTCAGGGCGGTCAGAAGGATTATGGAAAATAGAGGCAGAAGGCCTCACACAGGACCCTGCACACATCTGGTGTCACACAAAGGGAATCACCAGTGAACTGAGTAAGAACATGAGCTTGAGAGCCACCAGGCCCGGGGCAAACACAAGCTCTGCCATTGCTTGGGTGACTTCAGGCTTCAGGTTCCTGTGAAATGGGGATGATACCTGCACCACCTCTCGGGGCTGCTATGTGAGGATTCCATAAATAAAATACACAGAGTTCAAAAAAGAGGCAAGGGCTCAGACCACCCTGTTGAAAATGGTGACTTGCTTTATACTTTTCCTTAGAACATAATACAGCCTGACCTTCATTATCAGCCGTGCATTTCTCTAATTTGTGCCTGTCTCTCCCACATAGACCTTAAGCCCCTAGGACAGGGCTGGGCATGAAGAAGGTGTCCAATATTTGTTGTTGATCATGCTGATTATAGTAATAACACTAATACCAGCAGCTAATGCTTACTGAGCTTGGTTCCAGGCAATGTTCTCAGGCCCTCTGACACTCGATATTTGTGTGTAAAGGCTGGGGTCCTTAAGCTTTTTCTGTAAAGTGGCAGACAGCAACCCTCTCAGGCTTTGGGATAGGACTGCTAGATAAAATCCTGGGTGCCCAGGGAAATGTAGATTTCAGGTAGATGAGGAAGCTTTTTTTAAGTATAAGTATGTACCGAATATGCATGGAGTGTTTTTATAACTCTTTAAGAATGTAAAAATCATTCTTAGCTCAGGGGCAGTACATGAACAGAATAAATTTGGCCCACAGGCCCCCCTGGTTTAAAGCATCCAGTATAGTGTCTGTGGCCCATAGTAGGCCTACATAAACATCACCCGATCTGCCAGCTGCTCCTCAGAGGCCTGCTGCCTCAGGCCTGATTCAGAATGCCCCCACCCCACCTGGGGTCTCAGTTGGTCAGTGCCTGGCAGTGGATGAGTATGCTGAGCCAGCACTGGCCTATGAGATGGAGGCCCCCATACACCCTGACTCTTCCATCACTAAGAAACTCACAGTGGAGAGGATGGTTAAATTAGGATACCTGGGGGGCCTAGGATGGCTTTTAAAATAACTCTCAGTATGTGGGGAAAGTGGGGAGAATAGGGGGATGACTCAAAGGCCCCTCTACAACCAGTGGAGCAAGAAGGGTGAGCTGAAGACAGGAAGTGCTGCTCTGCAGGTACCCCAGCTGCTGAGAACAAGATACACATGTCTCAGCAGGCCAGCAACTACAGTTCTGCATCAGATCACTGACCTTGGATGTAGGCCCCCAAAGGCAATGCCATGAGCTCCCCTCTATGCCTTTGCTCACATGATGCCTTTGCCAGGTGCCCCATCATGTATATTTCAGCTAACTGGCTGACTACAACTCACCTTCAGCCCAGGTGTCACCTCCCCATGAAGGCCTTCCTGGACTTTCCATACTCCAAGTGAAAATAAGTGTGCCTCTTCCACATTCCACTAATACTTGCCTTCCAAGAATTTACTGTATGAACCAAAATGGTTCCTCATTCATTCAACATTTATCAGCATTTCCTATGTGTCTGGTACCAGGTGGTAATCCCACAGTCTGATCTCGTGAAGAAGTAAAAACAGAAAATAAGTCATACAAATGGGTAATATTTACAAAATGAGACTAGTTCTCTGCAGTGAAAGAAACTGGTTCTATGAGAACAAATAACAAAGAAAATGGATGTGTGGGGAGGACAAGGAGGGCTTCCTGGAGGAGGTGATGCTCAAGATCTCAAATCCAAGGTGAAATGAACACCCTGGGCCTTGGTTTCTCCAATTCTAATGTAGAGGGAAAAAAACTCTTCCCTGCAATGGCCCCCATAGAGTCACCTTGGAGCTGAAAAGAAGGAACAGATGTAAACACAATGTATCAGGGAAAAATACTACATGGAAATAGCTGGCAGCTTTTTGTTTTTATTTGTTATAGTGAGATATATGAGGGGAGAGGTGGGAGGGCTGGAACAGGACAGATGGGGGTTGGGAGGAACAGGAATATTTTAGAAAGCTCCAGAGCACAGACACAGACACAGTGGTGGGGCAGAATGGGGAAGGATGGTGCTCCCTGCAAGCTGTAACCGTTTCCATGATGTAGCCCCAATTTTCTTCCTGCTAAATCCTGTCCCTTCGCCTTCCCACATCTGGAGCTCTGGTTGCAGGTACCATTCAGTCTGTGAGACCCAAGTGATTTCCCCCCATCCCACCCCAAGCTTTATTTGTACAATCCCCTACCCATTACTACTTTCATTTCCAACTCTAGAAAAACCACCCGGTTCCCCAGGATCTGGTGCCGTTCTCTTCACTCCCCTGAGACCCCAAAGGAGATGTGATTCCCTGCTCTTCTGAGATCCTAGAGTAATTCATGCTCACTCTCTGGCTATGAGCACTGGGCTCTGGTGTCAAACTTCCAGAATTCAAATCCCAGCTTTTGCTCTCATGATCTTGGCCAAATCACATCCTTTCTCTGAGCCTCAGCATTCCCATCAGTAAAATGGGTTGTATTAGTATTTGTCTCAAAGGTAAGATAATACAACAAAACATTTAACACAATAGCAGCCACATAGTAAGTGTTTTATGCAGTTATGGAATGAGAACCACCTTTTATTTATAAAGTGTCCACTGTGTGCTTGGCATCTTGCTTATAGGCATTATTTCACCTAATTCTCAGGGTTAATTAGGCAAGATAGGTACAGCTATCCTCTTTATTTTCAGATGAGGAAACTAAGTCTCAGTGAGGTTAAATGACTTGCCTGAGAGCACACGGCTTGTAAACGGCAGGGCAGAGATTTAACCCATAACTGTCTGCCCTGAACAGAGCCGGGCACATAGGAAGTTCTTTCATTCATTAAGTGGACACCTACTGGTGCTTCCCACAATCGAGTGGGAGCTCTGAAGAAATGAGCCCAATGGTTCACAACAACTGTGCCATTCGGTATTATCACTATTATTCCCATTTTCATGAAGCAGGTGATCTTGGAGGGGCAAAGATCATCTGACCTGTGAAGAGGCTGAAATCAGAATCAAGGTCTCCTGTTCGGCTGTCCCAGGTTGCAGTGGGGACCCCAACAGCCATGTAGCCAATGCACCTGCTCCCTTTGCCAAGTGAAGCCAAGTGTCACAGTCACTGCCAACTCCCTGTTCCTGGAGCCAGAGTCCAGAAGCGCATGCCAGTTCCTCCTTTGCCCTACCTATCATCTTTCATCATCTTTGAGCCACCTCTCCCAGCGTACCAGGCATCTCCTTGCTCCTTCTCTGTCACACATTTGTTGCCAAGGGAGAATTATGGTAACCAAAAGAAACATCCAACCTGAAATGCTTATTAGAAAGTGAATGAAGCCAATCTAAAAAGTCTACATACTGTGTGGTTCCATCTATAGGACATTCTGGAAAAGGAAAAACTATAGAGATAACAAAAAGATTGTCAGGGGTTAGGGGGAGGGAGGGATGAATAGGCGAAGCACAGAAAATTTTTAGGGCAATGAAGCTGTTCTGTATGATACCACAGTGGTGGATACCTGTCATTATACATTCATCAAAACCCATAGAATGGACAACACCCAGAATGAACCCTAATGTAAAGCATGAACTTGGGGTGATAATGATGTGTCAGTGTAGGTTTATCAATTGTAACAAATGTATATTCTGCATCTATTGACGCTGCGCGTGGGGGGTAAGGTGCATACGGAAAATCTCAGTACTTTTTTCTTAATTTTTACTGTGAACCTTTAAGTGCTCTATAAAATAAAGTGTATAAAAAAAAAGAAAAGAAAAGAAAGGACTGCCTTTCTTCACTCTGCCATTAATGGAGGATGTCAGCAGAGATCCTATCCTGACTGTCCACAATCAGGCTAAGGGCCTCCTTCTAGATGGGCTCCTCTGTGCCCTTGGCTTCTCTTGACCTGCTAGGGGCTTTAGGGCCTTTGCAGAGAAGGGGTCTGAAGATGTCTGGTACACAGCAGGAGCTCAGCAACAACTGCTGAAGGCCCAAAGCTCCTTTTTCTGGACTCTCACAAAATGCAATTCCAGGATAGCCTTGACTCACTCTCCCTGCCACAAACTTCCACCCTGCCCTCCAGGTCCACACACATAGATAATGAAAGCAGAGCCATGACAGTGTACTTCTACAGTATCATCAGTGATGGGAGTGAGTTGGGGAGGGGAGGGAACATCACTGATAAAGCAGTGACAAGTGGGTCTTCGGTATTAAAAAAATGCATCCTGACAGTTTCTCTCTCTTAACCTGCCCAGACGGTTGCTAAAAATATGCTCAGCCATTCCAGATGAAGACATCTGGGGAGCACATCTTATATCTAGGTCAGGTTAAACAGTGAACAAATAGACTGCAGGTTTTTAGTATGAAAACCTTTAGGAAGTCTATACACACCCTCCCCCAAAACCATTATCTGACTCTTAGGGAGAAAAGAAATAATTATTCTCCTGCAAGAAGGGTAAACTAGACAGTTTTTCCCAACTCTAAAGACTAAAATTTTATATTATTAGCTTTTTATACATTTCACAAGTTTAACTGTCACTATCAGATCCACATTCACTGATATTTGTTTTTTAATGACAGAATGAAAATATGTATTCTTTTAAAGGAAGTTATGTTGATAAGAAGAGTAGGTTGATATTGATAAAGAAAGATGTTAAAAGTGAGAATAATTTCTAATTTTTATACTAACTGCAAAATAGAATTCATAAACAAAGAATCTATCATCTTCAGTGTCACCCACATTTCCCCTACAAACTATTTTCCTTCCACATAAGAACACATCTCCAAGACTTCCTTTCATTTCTTTCTCAGTGCTGTCTTACTAATGTATCTCTGAATTTGGCAACATATGCAAATTTTCTTAAGTTCTATGATTCTCTTTCTTCAGTTGGTTGAGCAGTACAAGCATTAAATAAAAACAGGCAAAGTTTTAGACACATATCAAGTAATGGAAAACACATATAAAATGGGTAGAAAGATTTTTGTAAAGTTTCTAGGGAAGAAGAATGTGTTCTTAAAGCCAAAACTATTTTGGCATAACGTGACATGGCATAGAGCCAAGGTTTTGTACTTTCTGCAATATTTTATTATTTTATTCTAAGACACAGATTCCACACTCAGCCTTGTTCTATAGTCTGGTCTCGAAATTCTAGATTTATAACGTTTTCAAAATGAAAAGGTTTTTTGAGCCCATCATCAGTGGCCCAAACTCCCCCACTTAAGAAGAATGAATGAACAAGGAAGTAATTGAAGGCCTCTTCTTTCCTCATACCCATTTCCCATTACATAGTTCATTATTTTATAAACTATATTTATTATAAAATTAAAATCACAATTTCATAAATTGTTAAATATTCAAAAAACAAGAAAAATACTGAAGTTCTTCTATCTTAACATTATTGATGTTAACAATAAAGGAAACACTGATAATTTTTGTTGCTGTAAAGTTGCTAATAACATTAAAAGGGAAAAAAGTGAAATTCAGAGATGTTATTTATGGAACATATTACTAATAAGGATGTATATTCAAAATATGTAAAAAAAACTCCTAAAATATAAACTAAAAAACCAGGCAATCCAATATGAAAGTAGGCAAATGACTTGGTCAGTCTTCACAAAAAAATACAAATAGTCGATAAACAACAATAAAAATCTGCTCAAATTAAAAATTAGGAAAATGTGAATAAAAATTACAATTACATTTGGCTTAAAGTAAATGTCAAAATTAACAATTATAAAAACTTGCACTGAAGGTAGTAAAAATTTGTAGAATCACTTTAGAAGTTGGTTTATCACTTTCAAATAAGGTGGTAGATTTCTGTTTTTTACAATACAGAAATTTCTCTGTAGAAGCTTATGCACACATGCGTCAGGTTAGTGTATAAGCATTCAAGGCAGAATTTTTTAAAGCTAAAACTTGAATATTCAAGTGTCTACCAAGAGTATGTTTTACAATGGAATAATACACATCAAAAAAAGGAATGAATTTATAGTTACACAAATCAGTATGTCCATGTCTTTCGAACATAATTTTGAAGGATAGAAAGTAGACATTAAATTATAGTATATGATTCCAAAAATATATATATGACAAAATTAAACTATTGTTTAGATTTAACTTCAAAATTAACAAAAAATTATAATTATCATAGAAGTCATGATAGTGGAGTGAAAGAGGATTAGTATAAAGAAGGGATAGGTGAGGGCTCAAAGGTTGCTGGCAATGTTTAACTTTTTAATTTGTGTTGTGATGACATGAGTGTTTGCTTTATAATAACTTTTAACTGTACATTTATATTTATGCACTTTCATCTAAATACATATTTCACAACGCAAGCAAAAAATTTAATTAAAAGTCATTAAATAAGAGATTTTATATTCTGGCCTATGATACAATAACAGGGATTGGATTCATCCCCCACCACAAATAAATAGAAAACTGTACCAAAAAAAACCAAGCAAACAAAAAAACCAGGTATTTTCATTTACTGGACAACAGGCAGCATGAAACTATAATCCTTGACAGAGGTAAGAAAAATAAGATGAGCACTTCTGCTGGGATGCACATTCTGGAGCACGATATATGAATATGGATTTCAAGCAGAGCACAGCATCTTGCTGGCTTAAGGAGATAGCTTAGAGTTCAGGAAGGCTGATGCAGAGTTTGTGTAGTCTATGTTCCTGACACGACAATGCTATACAAAACAACAACAACAACAACAACAAAAAGAAACCCTCTAAATATCTGCATGAGGATATCCTTCAGTCTTTGCTAAATACTAATCTGTTCATATGTAGAATGAAATTCCATAAGATTGAATAGCTACAAGCTTGGTGTCTATAGGCCAAAAAACTTCTGAAGACCACACAGTGTTGAGAAATGTTTGAACTATGGACAGCCAAAATAAAAAGTTCTTGTTGAACACCTGGACATTCAATAAAGCCCCCCAGAAATGTTACACTTTGTAATAGAGATAAAGTATCCTTAGAGTAACTACTATTACAGTTCTACCTTAAGAACTTAAAAGTTTTTTTCAAAAAAGTCAAGTAGATCCATAAGGAATTTAAAGCATGCCAAAACAAAACCAATACTCTTTAAAGGAAGACGACAAAATCCAGACACCGACAATGTAAAATTCAGCATAAAAAATTACTAGAAATACACGGAAGCATAAAAATGACTCATAACCAATAGAAAATTTAGCCAGCAGAAACAGACACACAAATAATATGATGAGATTAAGAGATGAAATATTTAAAACTGTTATTGTATTGATTAATGTAGCCTTGTAGTACAGTTTATATCATGTGATATCTCCAACTTTGTTCTTTTTTTCTCAAAATTGCCATGGCTATTTGGGATCTTTTATGAATCCAAATAAATTTGAGGATTATTTGTTCTAGTTCTCTGAAAATTGTCATTGGTATTTTAATAGGGATTGCACTGAATCTATAGATTGCTTTGGGTAGTATGGCCATTTTAATAATGTTGATTCTTCCTACCCATGAGCACTGTATATGCTTCCATTTATTTGTATCTTCTTCAATTTCTTTTTTCAATGACTTATAACTTTCTGAGAACAGGTCTTTCACTTCCTTGGTTAATTTGATTCCTAGATATTTTATTATTGTATCATTTATTTATTTATTTATTTTTATTTATTTTTTTACTTTATTAGTTTCAAGTATACAGTACATTGTTTACACATTTCTATAGTTTGTAAAATGGTCCCCCTAACTGCTCCTTCTCTCCTCTGGTGTTCCACCTAGCCAATATAACTGCATTATCTATGCTGTGCTCTCCATCCCCATGACCATCTATCAACTACTAATTTGTTTTGATGCAATTGTAAGTAGGTTTTCTCAATTTCTCTTTCTGAAATGCTGAGTGAAATAAGTCAGACAGATAAAGATAAATACCATATGATTTTACTTATCTGCAGAATCTAAGGAATAAAAAGAACAAGCTAATCAAAACCAGACTCAGAAATTAGAAGACAATCTGGTGATCACCAGAAGGAAGGGG
>NW_011889283.1:946653-950120 GCF_000151845.1 Pteropus vampyrus | reverse complement strand
ACTTATCTGCAGAATCTAAGGAATAAAAAGAACAAGCTAATCAAAACCAGACTCAGAAATTAGAAGACAATCTGGTGATCACCAGAAGGAAGGGGAGTTGGGGGACTGGGAGAAAGGAGTGAAGTGTTAAAGAAGTACAAACTGATCGTTGATAGATGGTCATGGGAATGGGGAGCACAGCACAGGGAATGCAGTCAGCAGTAATGTAATGGCCATGTGTAGAGCCAGAGGGAAGATAAGAGTAATCAGACTCTTATCTTCATAAACTGTATAAATGTCTAACCAATGTACTGTATACTTGAAATTAATAATAGAATAAAATGCTACAAAAACTGCTATTGAACATATGTTCAAAATAATTATTTAAAGGCAAAGTGAATATAATGAAGAGATAAATATAAAATATACAAAATAATGCAATAAAACTTTTAGATAAGAAAAATGCAATACCTAAAATTTTAAAATATTGGATGGGATTATTATCAAATTAGGCTCTGGAGAAGAAATGTCAATGAATCTAAAATTAGAACAAAAGAAACTACTCAAAATGAAGAACAGAGAAGAAAAGATTAGAGGAAAAAATCATAGAGTGTCAGTGACTTGTATGCCAATGTCAAGAAGTCTATCATATGTTACTGGCACTTAAGAAGGAAAGGGAAAGATAGGAAAAAAATGTTTAAAGACATGATAGATGAAAACATTCAAATCTTGATGACAAAGATAAGCCAAGAGATTTAATGAGTTGAAGAAACCACAGACAGAAGAAACAAAGAAAACCACCCAAGTTACATTTAAAAAATTGATAAAAACTAGTGATAGAGAATATATCTTATTATCTTAAATAGATATCTTAAAACAATCAGAATTGAGAGCCCATAAAAAACCCACATATACAAGGGTAAATTATTTTTGACAAAGTAGCCAAAAATATACAATAGAGAGAGAGAGAAAAAAAAGCCTCTTCAATAAATGGTGCTGGGAAGACTGAAAAGCCACATGCAAAAGAATGAAATTAGACTGCTATCTGTCATCTTCCACCAAAATTAACCCAAAATAAATCAAAGACCTAAATATAAGACTCAAAACAATAAATTGCAAAGAAAACATAGATAATAAACTCATTAACTTTAGATTTAGAGAGGATTTTATCAATTTGACCTTAAAAGTAAGGTCAAAAGCAAATCAACGGGATTATATCAAATTAAAAATCTTCGGCACAGCAAAAGAAACCACCAACAAAACAGAGAGGCAACCAGCCAAAACGAAGAAGATACTTGCAAACAATGCCTTCGAAAGGGCATAATATCGAAAATATACAAAGAATTCATAAACTCAACAATCAGGAAACAAACAATCCAATTTAAAAATGGACAGAGGACCTGAACAGTCACTTCTCCCAAGAAGACACGCAAATGACCAACAGACATATGAAAAGATGCTCAACTTTACTAGCTAATAGAGAAATGCAAATCAAAATCATAATGAGATATGACCTCACACCTGTTAGAATGGCTATCATCAACAAGACAAATAATAACAAGTGTTGGAGAGGTTATGGGGGAAAAGAAACCCTCATTCACTGCTGGTGGGACTGCAAATTGGTATAGCTACAATAGAAAACAGTATGAAGTTTCCTCAAAAAGTTTACAATAGAATTCCCATAGGACCCAACAATGCCTCTTCTAGGTATCTACCCCCCAAAATTTGAAAATATTTATACATAAAGATATATGCACCTTGATGTTCATAGCAGCATTTTATAAGACATAGAAACAATTGAAGTGCTCTTTGATAGATGATTGAATAAAGAAGATGTGGTACATATATACAATATATGTACAATATACAATAGAATATTATTCAGCCATGAAAAAGATGAGATACTGCCATTTGTGACAACATGGATGAATCTTGAGATTATTATAATAAGCAAAATAAGTCAGACAGAAAAAGTTGAGAACCATATGATTCCACTCATGTGTGGGATATAAATCTGAAAGCAACAAACGAAAAAGACAGACAAAAACTCATAGACACAGACAACAGTTTAGTGGTTATCAGAGGGAAAGGGGAGAGAAGGGAGGTAGATAATGGTAAAGGGGGTCAAATATATGGTGATGGAAGGAAATTTAACTTTGTGTGGTTAACACAATGCAGTATATATATATGATATATTATTGAACTGTACTCTTAAACCCTATATAATTTTATTAACCAGTGTCACTCCAATAAATTTAATAAATAAAAGCAGTAAGATTTTAAAAAATACATATTGAATATAGAACAAAGATAAGAATGAATGTATAATTATCATCAAAACTATGCAAGAGAGAAGGCAATGAAACAACATATTTAAAAGGCTGAAATTGAAATGTTAACTTAGATTTCTATATCTAGAAAAAATATCTTTCGGAAATGAAAGGAAAATAAAGATCTATTCAGGAACACAAAAACTAGAAGAATTTTTAAACAATAGACTTGCACTACAAGAAATGTTAAAAGAAAGTTTTCATACAGAAGAAAAATGAAATCAAATTGATAACTGAATCTATAGAAAAAGATAGGAGTGCCAAAAAAGGTAAATTCACTGTTTGAAGCAAAAATAATAGCAATTAATTGTGTGTCTCATTACATAAATAAAAGTGAAATGTATGACAACATTAACACAAAGGATGGACACCATGCCGCTCTAAGATTCATTCTTTATACATGAAATGGTAAAATTTGAAAGTAAAATCTAATCATTTAAAGATGGATATTTCGATCCTAGAGCAACCACTAAAAAATAAGGCACAGAAATAAGCAAATAATTAAGACAAATTGAAATACTAGAAAAATAAATAAAAATAAAGCCACTTCATTAATAAGAAAGGCAGAAGAAGATAAGAAAAATACAAAAAACACATCTCGAACAAATGGTAAACACAATAGCAGGATGGTAGAGTTAAATGAGCTTTATTAATGACTATATTATATGTAAATGATCAAAACATTCCATTTAAAAGTCAGACATTATCAAACTGGATTTTAGAAAAAGAAACTCAACTATACCCACTGTCTAAATCCACTTACATACCACTTTACAACACAGACAGGTTTTAAGTTAAATATGGGATAAGACATATTATGTGAATGTTAATTATAAGAAGGCTTGAGTGGCTATATTAATATCAGATAAAGTAGCCTTCAGAACAAGAAATACAGCTAGAAATAAGGAGGGAATTTTTATAATGATCAAGGGATCAATTCATGAAGATGTCAAAATTCTAAATGTGTGTGCACACAATATTAAAATTCAAATATATGAAGCAAAAAATGATAGAACAGAAAGAAGAAATGGAAAAGTTCCCAATTATGGTTACTTTAATACTCCTCAGTAATTGATGGAAAATAGAGATAAAACCAGTAAGGTCATAGAACAACAGTATGAAAACAATTGACTAAGTTGACATATATAAAATGCTCCA
>NW_011889283.1:941904-946603 GCF_000151845.1 Pteropus vampyrus | reverse complement strand
ATCCTAGAGCAACCACTAAAAAATAAGGCACAGAAATAAGCAAATAATTAAGACAAATTGAAATACTAGAAAAATAAATAAAAATAAAGCCACTTCATTAATAAGAAAGGCAGAAGAAGATAAGAAAAATACAAAAAACACATCTCGAACAAATGGTAAACACAATAGCAGGATGGTAGAGTTGAATGAGCTTTATTAATGACTATATTATATGTAAATGATCAAAACATTCCATTTAAAAGTCAGACATTATCAAACTGGATTTTAGAAAAAGAAACTCAACTATACCCACTGTCTAAATCCACTTACATACCACTTTACAACACAGACAGGTTTTAAGTTAAATATGGGATAAGACATATTATGTGAATGTTAATTATAAGAAGGCTTGAGTGGCTATATTAATATCAGATAAAGTAGCCTTCAGAACAAGAAATACAACTAGAAATAAGGAGGGAATTTTTATAATGATCAAGGGATCAATTCATGAAGATGTCAAAATTCTAAATGTGTGTGCACACAATATTAAAATTCAAATATATGAAGCAAAAAATGATAGAACAGAAAGAAGAAATGGAAAAGTTCCCAATTATGGTTACTTGAATACTCCTCAGTAATTGATGGAAAATAGAGATAAAACCAGTAAGGCCATAGAACAACAGTATGAAAACAATTGACTAAGTTGACATATATAAAATGCTCCATGGTTTTGCATGAACAGAATACATATTTTTATCAAGTGCACATGAAACATACAAAAATATCAACTTTTTCTGGGCCATAAAACAAATCTCAATAAGCTTAAAGTGATGAGTATGTTTTCTATCCACAGAGTAATTAAATTAGAAATCAAGCTCACAAGTTTTACTGGTGAATTCTACCAAACATTTAAGGAAAAAATAATGTCAAGTTTACACAAACTATTTCGGAATATTGAATAAGTAATAAACGTCTCTATTAAGTCTATGATTCCAACATTACCTTGATGCAAAAACTAGCCAAAGGCATTACAAGAAAAAAGTTACCAATTAATGTTCTCTATAACCATAGATACAAAAACTCTAAAAATTTTATCAAATCAAATGCAATATATATTTTTAAATGATTATACATCATAATCACATGAGGTTGATTCCAGAAATGTAAGTTCACTTTAATGTTCCAAACTCAAGCAATGTAATTTTACTATATTAACAAACTAAAAAAGGAAAACTATATGATCCTCTCAGTAGATGCAGAATATACATTTAAGAAATTCAAATATCCATCCCTGATAAAAACTCTCAAATAACTAGAAATAAAAGAGATTGTTTTCAATTTATTAAAGAGGAAAACAAAAGCAAAAAACTCACACATAACATCATACTTACTGGTAAAAGACTGGATATTTTCTCCCTAAAATTAGGAACGTGACCGGAATGTCTATTCTTACCACTTCTATTTCACATTGTACTAAAGTTTCTAGTTGGGACAATTAGGTAAGGAAACAAAATAAAAGCCATCCAGATTATAAAGGAGAAGTAAACTAACTGTATTTGTAAACAACATGATCATCTATGTAGAAAATCTGATGAAATATCTTAAAATGCTACAAGAACTAATGAGTGAGTTTAGCCAAGTTGTAGGATATGACTAATGTACAAAAATCATTTATATTTCTATTTATTAGCAATGAATAATCAGAAATTGAAATTTCAAAAACTATTTAAAATAGTATCAAATTAGAAAATAGTGATAAATATAACAAAAGATGTGCTAGACCTGAACATTGAAACTGCACAACATTGTTTAAAGAAATGAAGGAGGTATATGGTATTCATGGATCAGACACAATATTGTTAAGATGTCAGTTCTCCCAAATTGACCTATAGATTTAAAGAAATTTTAATAAAAATCCCTGTGTGCTTTTGTACACCAATCTACAAGATGATTCTAAAATTTATGCAGAAATACAGAACACCTTAAATAGCAAAAATTATTTTGAAAAAAAAAAGTTGGAGGTATGATTCACTGGCAGAGCAGGCCCAATGATGAATGAAGGTGGCAAATACAAGTGCATGGGGTTCTACACTTCCCTAGTCTTAGAATATCAACAGGTCATAAGAATGTGTGTCTGAGCTCAGCTGTGCATTTGTCACATGTTCAAAGAACTCTCAGCACAGAATTCTTGATAATGTTGAAAGCTCTGAATCATTCATCGCTTAGAACATCATTGGGTTTTAGTCAAATATAGCCTAAAATGTTGGGTCATTTCTTTTTTGTTCCCTAAAAAGTTAAAAGTCAGCAAATGTCATTATTGGCCTCCCCTTGAAGGAAAAAAAATGGACTGAACAAGTTGTGCAGCACTCTTAAGAGATCTAAGTAATTTATGGAAAGTAATAGCTGGGCAATAACAATGATTTTGGCCAATGCAGTAAGATAGGAGAGAAAATTAATGGGAGTTTACTTTTGGAAAGGAAAAGACAAAATTAGTATTTATAAAGATAATATAATTTGATATCTACATAACCAAAAAGAATCAAATAGCAGTCAGTAGCATTCATAAAGATATGTAAAAAAAGTTGGATAAAAGTTTAAATTAATAAAATTATTAGCATGTATTTTTTAAAGATATTCTGAAGTATATTAACTGGAGCAAATAAGGTTTGAAAGAGTCTTTCAAGATAGCATTATGATTTTACATTGATTATATATGCCTTATACTAAACAGATAGCCAATATGAGAAAATTGGGTAATCTGGTAGGTTAATTAGAGAAATAATAATTCAGGAGGCTTCAATTCCTCAAAATCCATCCTATATACAGGTGAGAGCATTTCTATTAGTATAAAAGGCATGTGAAGCAGCAAAACTAATAGTGCTTTGGGCTTCTACTGTTAGATCAGGTTTTCTTTTTGTTTTTAAAGCTATTTTTCCTGAAAACTAAGACATATATTAATTCTAGAAGAAAAGCACATTTTCCCTCTCTTTAGTTATATTAATTCAAGCTTTAAAATACAACTTTCACAGGAAATCTCAATATGTTCTAAGTTTAGAAGATAGAAGATACAAAGCAGAAGTCCCTGAAAAGAGAGAAAATCTCTAAATCAGACAAGGTGAAGTAGCATTTATTCTTGACTAGGAACTTGTACAGTCTGCCAAGCCCCAGAGAGAGAAGTTTAAATAGTGAGATGTTAATTTAAGAGAAGTCATACTCAGATCATCATCCCAGGAGCAAAGAGTTCCAGAGATCCTTTCTATGACTGGCCGTAATCACTAGAAAGTAAAAGAGTCATCAAAGAGACTGAACCTCACCAGAGAATTGTCCCTTTTGGGATGAAAGCTCATATTTTCTACCTTTGAATTTAAAGAAGAAATTGAGAACAAAACAGAATAAAATGCAACTAAGTCATTCCCAGCACAAGGAATTTTCAAACCCTGTCATGGCTATTTATTTTGGAAATTAATTTTTGAATGATAGCTCATCAAATGCAAAACCAACTTTGATGAAGGCATTTGGAAAAAGATTCTGAGTATTTATCATAATGAGGAAACGTTATCCTCATCCATGATGACTCAAGGGCCAAAGCAATATCTCCTGAGATACCAATCAATTTTAAGCTCTCTTATTTAAAATGAGTTTGTTTTTATAACTTGTTCTTCTTGTGGTTTCATCTTCTCAAGAAAAGAAGCATTCTACTCATCAAAGAACGAGAGTTTCTTTTATTCTTGAGTTTTGCCTTATGGTCCAAAATCCAGTTATAAAATTGGTAAGTAGAAAAAATTGGCAAAGCCTTAGCATTTTTCATTGTTGGAATTTTGGGGGAGATTATGATGTATTTCTGGTGATAGTTTTGTTTTCCTTCTTCTTCTTCTTCAGCTTTGGCTTATATTACCTTAGTCACGATTTACAGGAAGAAATTTGCAGTTTTTGTAAAACACTCAAAATTCTATAAAACCACAACTCGATAAAACGCTTTATTCATAAACCCTAGCATTACTACTCTGAGTTGAAACAACGGGAAAAGTCTGTTTTTTGTCAGATACCCCCAAATGGAAACATGTTGTCGATATAACTCTATATGGCAGAAGAATCTTAGAAACTAATTAATTAATTAATTAATTATCAGAGAGGTCCAGGCCTCCAACTACATTTCTCTTCATTTCTTCGTACCATTTTATTTCTTGTCTCCTTGAAAATATAAATGCAATGACATTCGGATTACTCTTGAAAAACAAAGAAAAAAACCTTATGGTTTGAGCCCTGGAATAATAAAACTCCTAGAAACAATAAAAATGATTTCAGACTACATATATATTGTTTTTATTTTTTAAAAATACATTTCTGTTTTACAGCAAATATAAATATTCAGTCTGAAACTCAAGCTCCAGAGATACAGTTTAGTCGTCTTAGTCCTCTTTGCTAATTAAGCAGATCTAATTCTTCATTGGGCACTGAAAATATATTGTGAGATGATTTGATCACACTTTAGAGAGAGGATGATTGCTTAAAATCCTGGAGAGAAACAAAGTAAAAATTTATAAGTAGAAATAAGCATAGCATAAGAGGATTTGAAGAAAGAGATGGTACTAAGATCATTATTGCATTCATTTGGTGTTAGATTGCACATATAATCAGAGGAGTATGGTCTAGGGGAAGACAGAGGAACCTTGCTCCTAGTAATGCTAGACCATTGCTGGTGTCTTGCAATGACATATCT
>NW_011889283.1:940006-941854 GCF_000151845.1 Pteropus vampyrus | reverse complement strand
TACCATTTTATTTCTTGTCTCCTTGAAAATATAAATGCAATGACATTCAGATTACTCTTGAAAAACAAAGAAAAAAACCTTATGGTTTGAGCCCTGGAATAATAAAACTCCTAGAAACAATAAAAATGATTTCAGACTACATATATATTGTTTTTATTTTTTAAAAATACATTTCTGTCTGTTTTACAGCAAATATAAATATTCAGTCTGAAACTCAAGCTCCAGAGATACAGTTTAGTCGTCTTAGTCCTCTTTGCTAATTAAGCAGATCTAATTCTTCATTGGGCACTGAAAATATATTGTGAGATGATTTGATCACACTTTAGAGAGAGGATGATTGCTTAAAATCCTGGAGAGAAACAAAGTAAAAATTTATAAGTAGAAATAAGCATAGCATAAGAGGATTTGAAGAAAGAGATGGTACTAAGATCATTATTGCATTCATTTGGTGTTAGATTGCACATATAATCAGAGGAGTATGGTCTAGGGGAAGACAGAGGAACCTTGCTCCTAGTAATGCTAGACCATTGCTGGTGTCTTGCAATGACATATCTGTTGTTGACCAGAGAGCTTTAGAAGGGTGATTTTCTCTCCGCCATCAAGGATGAGGATTTCTTCAGAAATTTATATTTATTGTGGAAATTTTCTGATCAAAGAAACTGAATCTGCATATTTGAAGGTAGATGTGTGTGTGTGTGTGTGTGTGTGTGTGTGTGTGTGGCTGTGTTTGTTTGTCTGTCTGTTTTCCTATATCAATGCCTTTATATGTACGTGTGTTAAAAAGAAAAGGAGAAAGATACCTGAATAAAGGCCTATAACTGGAATAGCTTGCGCACCCTGAAAAGTTACTAGTTTGGATACATATTTTCTTTTGTTAATGTTTTTTTTTTCTGGCTTTATTGAAATATAATAGACAATTAGTTGCTCGCATTTACATTGTACAATTCAATGATTTTTTTTCAATTATAGTTGGCATACAATAATATATTAGTTTCAGTTGTACAGCATAGTGATTAGAGCTCTATACAACTAACAAAGTGATCACCCCACTAAATCTATTACCCCTCTACCCCCTTACATATTTATTACATTATTAACTATTTTCTTTATGTTACACTTTATATCTCCATAACTGTTTTGTAACTATCCATTTGTATTTTTTAATCCTTTTGCCTTTATTAGCCGTACCCCCCAGTTCTCCTCCTATCTAATAGCCTTCAAAATATTCTCTTTATCTATGAGTTTGTTTCCATTTTTGTCATCGTTGTTATTTATTTTGTTCTTTACATTCCACATGTACATGAAATTCTGTGGTATTTTTCTTTGTCTGACTTACTTCATTCAATGCAATACCCTGGAGGTCCATCAAGGCAAGATCTTTTTCCATCTCCTTCCTTTTAATCTGTGTGTATCTTTTAATCTGAAGTGAGTCTCTTGCAGGCAGCATATGTAGGAGTCTTGTTATCTTATCCATTCAGCCACTCTATCTTTTGGTTGGAACACTTAATTCTTTTCCATTTGAGGTACTTGTTGATAGATATGTAGTTATTACTATTTTTTGTTATGATTTTGATACATGTTTTTTCTTCTTAAAGAAGTATCTCCAACATTTCCTATAATTCTGACTTGATGTTGATAAATTCCTTTAGCTTATTTTTGTCTGGGAAACTTTATCTGTCCTTTGACTCTAAGCGATAGCTTTGCTGGATAAAGTATTCTTGGTTGTAGATCCTGGGTTTTCATCACTTTGAATATTTTGTGCCAACCCCCTTTGTCCTGCATAGTTTCTTTTGAGAAATCAGCTTCCAGTCTTATGGGTGCTCCCTTGTAGATAACTAATTGCTTTTC
>NW_011889283.1:929858-939766 GCF_000151845.1 Pteropus vampyrus | reverse complement strand
TGAATTCTTTTTTCCTTTCAGTACCCCTATGACACAGATATTTTACATTTAATGGTGTCCCATAGGCTCCTTAAATTATTATTATTATAGTCTTGGCTTCTTTTTCTTGCCATTCTGACTGAGTGTCCTTGGCTTCCCCATCTTCTGTTTTGGTGGTTCAATCTTCTTCTTTATCCACTCTATTTTTTCCATCTAATTTACTCTTCATCTCAGATAATGTTTTTCATTTCTGACTGGTTCCCTTATATAATTTCCATTTTCATTTTTATGTTTTTCTATCTCTTTGTTGAAGTTCTCACTGAATTTATCTACACTTTCCATAAATTCACTGAGCATCTTTATAACCAGTGTTTTGAACTCTACATATATTAGATTGCTTGACTCCATTATTCCTGGATCTCTGTTCAGTTCTCTCATATGGTTTCTGCTTCTTCGTATCCCCATTTTGGCTGCCTTTCTGTGTCTGTTTCTATGTACCAAGCAAACTTCCTAAGTTTCTCGGTCTTATTAGCATGTCTTTGTGTAGTAGGTGTCCATAGTCATGTGAAGGGTTCAGCTATAGGCTAAGTTTAGCCCCAGCCTGTGCCCTTCCGGAGCCACTCATTAAGATTCAGCAAGCAATCCATAGATGCTATGCTTATAGTTGCCATGCTGAAACTGAAGCCAGCTGCCACCAGTGTGAGTCTTGGCACTGCTCTGCAAGGAGCACCAGACTCGCCTCATTGAGGGCACAGCTGATGTAACTTGGGTGGGTCCATGAGTTGGAGGAGGTGGAGTTTCAGGGTTTTCTCTGTGCTGAGCTACCTCTGTTACCTAGTCTGGTGATGTCTCAGCTATGGCGGCCCTTAAACCACACACTGGGAGTGGGGGAGGGCTCAACAGAGGAATAATGGATACTGTCATCGCTTCTGCCCGAGAGATAGCCTCACCTCTGGCCCTCACTCCTACAACTCCTTGTCCCTCCGTAAGTCCCTGGTGCCCGCAGAGCAGCCAACCTGGCGCTGGTGCTTAGAGCGAGTAGATTCATCACTGGGAAAGTCCACTCACCAGCTTGGCCCCTTTAAGAGGTGTCTGCAGCAGCCAGCTGCTGCTGCCATAGCTTCTGTCTCAGCCGTTTGGGACTGGGCAGCCTCTAGTCTTAACCCACTCCTACCCTCTATCATTGCAGGGTGATTTCTTATTTCCCTCCCTAGTTGCAGTGCTTCTGTTCATATAGATCTCAGGTGACTTTGCTTGCTGTTTGCTCCGTGTTTATGTCAAAACTTTGATTTGGTTGCAAGAGAGATGAACAAAGCCTCTATCGTTCATGCCATATTTGCCACCTCTGGATATATATTTTCTAATTCTACTGAAAACAGAACACAACATTTATTCTTCTGTTCTATTTGGCTGCTTTTATATGAATTAGTCCTCTTCATTATTTGGCTAATTCTTTTCTATTTTGTTAATTTTGTTACTGTAATAAGGAAGCAACTACTTTTTCTAAAAGCACCATGATAAAGCAAAAGTGCTATGAAAAAAATATAGGAAAATTTAACCCTTGTAGTCTCCATCAGACAAAATGTAGTTGCCATATTTCATTTAAAATATTTTCTAGTAAATGTTGGATTTGTTTTCCTCCCTGTGTAGAGAGAGACCCTCATATAAGAAGAAATGACAAATGTGAGCCACGTGACATTTTTCCTCATGGGCCTTCCTCATGTACCAGTGCTAGACACCCCCCTTTGGAATCTTCTTAGTGATCTATGTACTCACCGTGATGGGGAACCTAGTCATCCTGTTGGTGATCATGGTGAATTGCCACCTCCACACGCCCATGTACTACTTCCTGACCAATCTGTCCTTTATTTATATGTGGTTCTCCATGGTCACTGTGCCCAAAATGCTGATGACCTTGGCCTCCCCAGGAGGCAGAACTATCTCCTTTCATGGTTGTGTGGCTCAGCTCTACTCTTTCCACTTCCTGGGGAGCACCGAGTGTTTCCTCTACACAGTCATGTCCTATGACCGCTACCTGGCCATCAGTTACCCACTCCGGTACTCCAGCATGATGCGTGGGAGAACGTGTGCCCTCTTGGCCACAAGCACGTGGCTCAGTGGCTCTCTGCACTCTGCTGTCCAGACTTCATTGACATTCTGTTTGCCCTACTGTGGGCCCAGCCAGATCCAGCATTACTTCTGCGATGCACCGCCCATTCTCAAACTGGCCTGTGCAGGCACTTCTGTTAATGAGATGGTGATCTTCGTCAACATTGGCATAGTAGGCTCGGGCTGCTTTCTCCTGATAGTGCTGTCCTATGTGTCCATCGTCTGTTCCATCTTGAAGATCCGCAACTCAGAGGGGAGACACAGAGCCTTTCAGACCTGTGCCTCCCACTGCATTGTCGTCCTTTGTTTCTTTGGCCCTGCTCTTTTCATTTACCTGAGGCTGGGTTTCAAGGATGCTGTGGATGAGGTTGTGGCAGTTTTCTACACGGTGCTGACCCCGCTTCAAAACCCTGTGGTGTATACCCTGAGGAACAAGGAAGTGAAGAAACCTCTGCTCAAGCTAAAAAGTAAGTCAGTACTGACTCTGAGTAAATATTCAAAAAAGGTCATTAATGGCTAGCTTATTATTTTATTTATAATTAAATTAAACCATCAGCATAAACATTATACTTTTAAGGAATACTTTAATTATCCAATCATAATTTTTTAATGAAAATCTAATAAAGTTTTAATTTTTCCTATGCAGTGCTTGTCAGAATGTCAGATTAAGCAGTCATTTAATGGTGATAATCTAAGAGGAAGGATAATGGCCTAGTCTTCTTTTCATGTTATATTAAGTATATCTTCATAAAAGTAGATTACTTGTCTTCTTTTTATAAATGTTTTACAGAATTACTATCCACTATAATACTCTTATTTTTTATTTTGTGCAGTTTAAATCAAGATTTTTAAAAAGCTCTTTCAATTTTTAAAACCTCTATATTGAAAAATCACTTATAATATTCACAATTCATTATATAATATAATATGATGAAAATTTTACATTAGAAGATGTTTAATTCTCAAGAAGAATGGCTTTATTCATATTTACAAGTTAATCTTTAATTTTTTTCACCTTGATCTCTAAGATTTTTGAATGCAAACATTTGTCTACTTATGCTCTATATGCACTGTTTTATTGTATTGGTTGCTGGTATATCTATCTAGATCTTCCTTCTATATTTACAGAACTCCTGGTCTTTTACCCTAAATGCAAAGCTTCTATTTTTAGCAACTATAAATTTTTGTAAGTAAACAGGAAACAAATAACAAATATACAAATATAGGCAAATTATTTTAAAGACAAAAATATAACATCAAAAAGTATTGAGAGTATCTCCTAATTTTACAACCAGGTCTTAGGCAGTCTTCTTGTGTGATTATACTGTCTGCAAGTAACATTTGTTTGGCTTAAACATATAAAATAAACTTTGGACACTATCAGGGAGTTAAGGCTTTGACCATGAACCTCACAAGCCGTCGTCCGAATATGAATGTGTAAATTAATTTTTCTAAAAATAAATGCTTAATTTAAATGTCACATGTATCCTGTTAGTGCAATAAGTGTCAATGCTGCTTAGTATACCAAGAAGAAGAAAAAGAAAACTGGTAGGCAGCCATTTGAACTGAAAGGCATATCTTAGACTACTCAGACTTGCAGCAGCTGCCTTCCAAAAGGTCATTAGCAGAACATCCCTTTCTTGGCATATCTTGCCCTAAGTAAGTTTTGAAACTATGCTGAGAGGAAAACAGTATTAACTGTCTAAGCATGACCTATATAAACTGTGGTAGTGATCTATGTAAGGAGGATAATTATTACTGTTCAGTCCAATAAACCAGAATGGTATGATCATATAACCCGTCTCAGTTTGCAAAGAATAAAACTGAGGACAAGACCAAAAATACTTAGCTCTTAGGTTTACTTAGATTCTTTCCAATCTCTTTTAGTATCACACTATTTATTAAATCACGGTTATGTAAAATGTTATAAGACACTTAATGATCATTAAGGCACATGGTATATTTTGATACATAGAAAGAACTAACAAGGTCTCTGCCTTCGTAGAGGCCATCGGGTGGTGAGAGAAAAACAAGCGTAGCATCATCCAGGGTACACTGTGATAGTGTAATGGATACCCAAGGAGAGATCTATGATTAGCTTCAACTTGGAAATACACTGAAAGATTTAAATTACTATAATAAGTATTTTTTTAAAAAAAAAACATGTTGAAAGTAATTTATTTTTTAAATTATAATATATAATGTAAATATCGGTGTCTTTTTTCATTGAAATTCTTATTGAAATAATTGTAGAATCACATAAAATTGTAAGAAATAATACAGAGGATCTCTTGTATACCCCACTCAGTTTTCCCCAATGGTAACAATTTGCAAATTTACAGCATAATATTACAACCAGAATATTGACATGGATATAATCCACAGATCTTATTGAGATTTCCTGTTTACTCTTACTCATTTATGTGTGTGAAATACTATACAATTTTGACACCTGTGTAGATTTGTATATCCACTACAATAGTCAAGATATCAAATAGTTCCAAGACTATAAAGATGTTTCATGTGATGCTTTTTTAATTAGTATGAATATTGACCACTGAATAAAGCTTTTTAAATATTAGTATTTTATTTTTTAGAGGTTAGATAAAATAACTTTGAGTTATATTTGTTTGACTTTTTGTTTGCATTTTTTATGTTCTCTTTTCTTCCTTCAGAAAGGGTAGGATTATCCTGCCTGAGTCCACCTATTTATCTATTCAATATATATTGAGTGACTATTATAGGCTATACACTATGAATACAAATATTAAACAGACTTAGACCTCTTTTTCAGGGAGCTTGTAGTTCCAACATAAAAGAAGCATGGGCGCATATGGAGAGAAGTCATAAAAATTAGATTGAATCATAGAGGAACTTGTATACAACACTAGAAAGAAGATTTTTACTTTGCAAGTTTGAGAGAGTTAATGAAATACAGCAGTGTAAGAATAATATGACAGCATTTGTAGAAATATAATTAGTAACAATATGGAAGATGGGAAGGTAAGCTTTAGGGCAGAAAGTTCAGCTAAAGAACTTTTTGAACTGCATATCAAAAAAGGGAATAAAAGAAACGCGAAAATCCACATTCAGGCAGTAGTAGTGGGACTTGAGAGTGGTGCAATGAATGGTAAATAGTAGCTAATTCAAGGTAAAGTTGATGGAGAAGTTTATTTTGCTTTGGTAGTTATAACTCATCAAACAGAGAAAGTAAGAAGGGTATGTTTTGGGGATAAAATAGGGAGTCTAACTTTAGGAATGTTTGGGTTAAGTACCTGGGAAAGTTTCAAGTAAAATTACCTGGTTGACAGTGTATCTTAGGAGACAAGGCTGGTAAAATCTACTAAGTTAAGTTAGCAAAAGGACTGGTCACTGCATTATTTGGTTTGTGCTGGCTGTTAAACACCATTTCCTAAACATGGAGAAGGACACTTCTCCTAATGAGTAGCATAAAGGGACCAGATTAGTAAAGGGGAAACACCACCCTTCCAATATCTATACAGTAAGCCCAAACTAGGAGTCTTCAGGTGATTTACACAAATCTATTATTGAGCATCGTATAATTAATTCACAGTAACACCCAAAGACATTTATGGAGATTGTACATTTACAAAGGCCCAGAGAAAGTATTTATAAAAGCAGTTACTTCTTAATGGTATGGTCCTGGAAAATACCAAAAGAGGAAAGGGCCAAAACTGTTGCTCTTTCAGTTACTTAATGTTATTGAACTACAAAGATTAAATATAAATAGCATCTAAGAGATATTTGAAAGAGATTAGAAGAAGATGAGATGTCAAAGCATTAACCTGAATAACAAAGGGGCAATTGCAGCATTTTGGGGATGAAGATATACAAGTAAGCACATAGAATACATAGAAGGCACAGAAACATACAACCTGTGTGTATAAAAATTGTGATAAGTATTGTAAATCATAGAAATTGAGAGTGTACTTAATTGGCATAAATATTGACATAGAGATTAATAAAGCAGAATATGGAGTCCAGACCCAAGCATATCAGTCAGTTGGTTTTTAATTGAAATGCCAAAGGGCATTCCACAAATGACGCTGAAAAAACTGACTATCTGGCAGTAAAAACTGAACTTTGACTATTACCTCACTCTATATACAAAAAGTAATTTAAATTGGCCTATTGACTAAATGTAAAAGCTAAACTATTCAATCTGTAGGGAAAAAAGTAGGGAAAACTTTCATAAATATGGAGTAGGTATATATTTCTTACAAAAGAAAAAAAAGGCATGTTATTAAAATAAATTGGAAATTGAATTTTACTAAAATTAAAAATTGTGCTCTTCTAATAATATTAAGGACATAACTAAGCAAGGCACACTTGGGTTGCAAATATTTGTGATGCATAAATCCAATAAAAAACTTGCATCCACAATATGTAAAGGTATCCTATAAGTCAATAATCAAAAACAAATAACCCAATGACAAATAGGCAAAAGATTTGGTCATATACTTTACAAAGGTAACATGTAAACAACCAATAGAAAAATGACATAGACAACAGTTTAGGGGTTACCAGAGGAAGGAGAGGGGAAGGAAGAGGTAGTAAGGGAATAAATGAGAAGATACAGAGGGATTCTATTATGGTAATAGTGTTTTTTGTTTTGTTTTGTTTTGTTTTGTTTTTATCTTGAGTGCAGAGGTAGGTAACATTTGCCAAAACACATCACACTGAGCTTAAAATAGATGCATTTTAGTGTATGTACATTATACCTCCATAATGTTGATTTTTAAAATGATGAAGAGATAAGTCAAATTAGAAATTAAAAACAAAAAGAATGGAAACTGTTATTTCTGCACAGTATGACCAAGTAGTTGATATCAGACTTAACCTTGCACTGCAAACAAGTATAAACTGCATAAAATATAGTCTCACACTATAAAAATTATGAAAGGAAATTCCAAAATTGAATAAAATGATCTTATATGGAAGTGCAAAAAGGAATAAATAGCATTTTAAAGGGTAAATATATAGGTAAATATAAGAGACTTTTGCCTATTTAAAGCACCAATAACATCTTGTGAGGTTTATAATATATTTAGAAATAAAATATAGGACAATATCAAAAATATATAGAAAGCCATTAAATGGAGTTAAATAATTAAAGGAATCTTGGATTATTTAGGATATGATCAAAATATTAAAGTAAGTAAATTATAATATTAAAAACTATATTGAATGTCATAAAGAGATAATAGAATAATAAAAATAGGTAAAATAATGAAAAACATAAATAAAATAATTACAAAACTTGATTAATACATTAAATACTTTGATTAATACAAAGGAAGATAGAAAAAGCATAGAAATAAAGAAATAAGAATTTAAGGTATGAAGTGAAAACAAGTATCAAGTTGTTAGATTTGAACCCAACTGCATCAGTAATTACAGATACAGTAAACACTGCTAATAAAATAAAAATATTACCATACAGTCTGAAAAAATAATTATATCTAGTTTATAAGAAAATACATTAAATGCAAACACACACAATGGACCATAAAAGAGTAAAAAAATTTTGCCACAAAAACACTGGAAAAAACTCGCAAAAATTCTGATATGTCTATACTAGTATCAGATAAAGTACTCTTTAAAGTAGGAAGTAAGAGACATAAAGGTCATTTTATAAAGATTAAAAAGGTCAATTTAACAGGAAGATATTAAAATTTCAAATTTATATGAACCGAGCAAAAAAGCTTCAAAATATATAACTTGTGAAAATTACTATTAGTGAGTCATTCTTCAATGAAATAACATCTTAACAGCATATTGATCCTCAATAATGATGCAAATAAACAAATATAAAAATAAAGTGCAGAATGTGAGAAAAATAACTGTCAATCAAGAATTGTATGCTAAGCACTACCAAGAATGAGTGCAAAATAATGGTATTTAGAGATTTTTTAAAAAAAACCAAAAGTATTTATCACTAATACACACTTACCAAAGAACTTTTAAATATAATAAAATTTATCCTGAAAGGAATATTTAAGGTACAAAAAAGAATAGAAAATTAAAAAAACACAAACATATAAATAAATATAAGTAAATATTGTGTCATTAAAAATAAAGTTCAGTTATCGAGCTTAAAAAGTCATGATTTGTGACTTGGTTTCAGCTCCAGCTCTAACATGTAAAGAGCTTGGAAGTTGACACTTGCATTCTTACAACAAAGGAAAATCTGGACAAATTAAAAGTCAAGGCTTTTTTTTTTTTTTGACCCATCATAGAACTGAGGTCACAAGGCAAATGGCCATCCCAAAATGTGAAGAGAAAGGGTTAACTAGAGATATAGCTGAGATCTGCTTAGCCAAAGAAGTCATTGAAATAATAAACTAACAGGAACTCTTAAATTATAATTTAGATGAATTGTGGAGGGTAAGTGTAGACTAACATAACAGTGAGAAACTCCTGAGGACTACAATCATTGGGTTGGGGGGAAGCAATACTTTCATGGGCTTTACCTCTAGGAACTCCACCAGTTTCTCATGGTAAAGAGCTAAGAAAATTCTCTTGGTTCTAGTAGGGTCAAGGGAAAAATAACCATTGTGAAATATACCCAGTGCCTTGTTTATAAGAAAAGTCTACTCTCTCTAGGAGAAAAGACTTTGTCAGCTGGGAGAAGGGTGTCTTCCACTTTATAGTGTGGCCTCTTTAGTCATCCTATCTTACCTAAAGTGAGAAAAACATAGTCAAGAGAGGTTGAACCTACAAGGAATTATATTGGAAATGCTGTAGCTAGGGAAGATTGTAAGGGGACTGGGGACAGGGGAAGGATGGAACCTGAGAGACAATTGTGAAGGTCACAGCCCCAAAGACATAGACCTACTAAAAAACACTGGCATTGAATTAGAATATTATAATCCCCCTCCCTCATACTGTAACACCACATCAACAGGGCTCTACCACAGTCATAGCGCATTATAATTGAAAGAGATGAAAGACACGGACTTTCTGAAGAAGAATACTTGAGGATGCCAAAAGTAAACAGGTGGTCAAAAGAAGGACACTAGAGGAATTTGGAGCTTCTAGCACCTACAGCTATTACAAGCAATAAACACAATCTAATTACTAGCCAGATTACCATAAATCCTCACTCTAAAGGCCTAGTTATCTCAGTTCCTATTTTTTTAATTGTATTTACTTAGAAGCATTCAGAATGTCAACAAAACAGCTGCATTTTTTTTTTTAATAGTTACAGATTGGTATTCAGTTAACAGAATAGCAATTATTTCCTATAAGCTGCATCAGAGACAACTGAAGACGAAAAACTACCATCACTATATATAACTAATTTGTATTGTGCACCAACAAGAACCTGCTTTAAGTTTCCATGCCAATTTACAACCCCCATATTGTACCAGGCATGGTCAGTGGCTACAAAATACCACCAGGACAGGGCTACTTAAAGGCACATTAGGTAGTGTGTTAACTAAAAAAAGACACTGTACAGTTTAAATACCCATCTTACACAGCCTTACGTTTCGATTTGTTTTTCTTTAAAAGGTGTGAGTTGTATAGGAGGGGGCGGGGCGGGGAGGGTTAAATGCTTTATAGTCAAGAAAACCGTGCTGGTGACTTATTCATCATCCTCCTCCTTGTCCTCATCCTCATTTTCCTCATCTTCATCATCCTCCTCCTCCTGTTCGTCCTCTTTCTCCTCCTCTTCCTCCTTCTTCTTGCTCTTCTCGGCCTTGATGATGCCCTTTTTTGCTGCGTCAGGCTTTCCTTTAACTTGGTAGCAGCGATATCCTTTTCATTTTTTCCTTCAGCTTAGCAGCCTTTTTTTT
>NW_011889283.1:926102-928537 GCF_000151845.1 Pteropus vampyrus | reverse complement strand
AGCCTTTAGAGGAGTAATAGAAAGTATCATATGTCTTATCTATTAATATTTCACTCCAGGAGAGTCTCTGTCTTCTATTTATATTTAATGATATTAAGTGTTATCATTAGGGCATCTGATCCCTTCAGACTTGATGCTGCACTAATTTCAATCATATTTTCAATATTCTATTATGGCTTTCCCTACTGTCTATGAATGAATTAGATGGATAAAATAATTTTGAATCTTTAGGGTTTCACAAATGTCCTTTTTGATCTAATTTGCACATCCCCTGGTCACTTTTAACAGTATGTGTATCCAAAACATGAGAAAAAATTCCTTAAAAATATTTTGCTGATGATAACTTTGAATAGAGTATAATACCCATTTTGAAAATGCTCCCCCATTCTACCAAGTCAAGATGGAGACAGACATTTGTCTTACTTTAGCTCACAGTGAGAAAAATGAAGTCACATTGTTAACATTTTAGTTAACATTTTTGTGCAGTGCACCTAATACTTCCTTATCTCCACCACAGGGACAGGGTAGTATTGTACCATCTGGCCTTCTTGTGGTAGGGGAGGGGCAGGTCCTGGCCAAAATGTATGCATAGCCTGACAATTGAGTTTATTATTGAATTTTTAAAAATATATAAAATGCTTTGGATTTAGTCTCATATCCAAAATTTTCTTCTTGTTAGAACTAAAAGATTCAAAATACTTTATGATTTGGCCTGGAAAACAGAAGCTCTGTTTATTTGGGGGAGACACCAAATACATGAACTGAAATTACCTTTGTATTATTCATACTATCCATGTTGTTTATTATGAGTTATGTGGTTGGCACAAGCCTCTGTTATTTATATATGTAATTTTCTTTACTTTTAGATAGTGATTTATTCCACTACCTAATCTGTGTTAGATGCCATGTCATTTACCATGGCATCTTTTATATACTGTTTGACACTCTAAAATTTGTTTACTTATGTGTTTCTCACTGAACTCTGGAGTTCTGAAATGCAAATACTGTCTTGACGTTCTGTATCTCCTGTGCCTTAAATATAGTAGTCGATTAAAATTATTGAAGGTATTATTGCATGAATTTATTAACCAAGAAAGCAGAACTAAATTGATGAACAAGTATTAGCATTAGGATCTTTATAAAAGTCATCTAATTTATTCTGGATTTGAGCCAGATTCTTTCTATGTTAGCTATTTACTTTTTATAATTTAGCTATTTTCCTCTATAATTTAAGACTTTTCAATTACTAGTCAAGTCAGAAAATGTAGCTTCAGACATATCATGCCATCACCAAACAATATTTTAAAAATACCAATTAACAGGGAAATGATACAACTAATAACGAGCTTCAGCGGACAAGTTCAGTACTCCAGAGTGGCTATTTTGAGGAGAAACCCAAGATAATAGATCAAAATGTGGCACAATATGATGAAAAATTTGTTCAGATTTAATCATTTCCTATGTGGAATACAAACATCAATTTCAAATTATTTTATTCTTTTTTACTTTTCCCTTTTGAAAATAGTAAATAACTCGTGGAACATAATAATGACACCATGATGAGTTTACAAGATAAGGTTGTCCCAATTATTATTTGAAAATGTAAAACATTCATTTTTGAAATATTAAAATTATCCATCATTTTTCTTTATTTTCCAGAGCTTTTGCTAATATTTCATGTCATCATACCTCTCTCATCTTTCTCTATTTATTTCTTCTTTGACCTTTTTTCAATTGCATGAAGAAGAAATGTATAAGAGAAGATTATGGGCAGAACTCCAAGTTTCAGGGTACCTTTTGTTGGGCCCATCATAGCATATAAGGGACAAATATTGAAGAGGAAGACAAGTTTTATTTTAGAAACACAAATTTTAGTGTAATAGTTTTATTTCCAAGTGGAGGTGTCTAGCAAACTAAAATTATTAGAAACTTGAATAAAGAGAACAGGAACTATATAGATAGACAGAGAAAGAATTTGTTTAGGAATGACATATAATATTACTTGTAGAACAGAAGTTGTATCTCTCAAAAGGTAAACATTTATGGAAATCAAAAGAGTCTGTAGAAGGAAGAACATTCTAAAAATATCAGGTCAAGATTTATGTAGATTGATTACTACGGAGCTAAGACATGTTTTTCCTTGAAGAATTCCACAGCTTAATGTGGAGCACATAAGTAAACAGATCGGATGATATAGGGCGATGAAGCATTTGAAATTTAAATCAAATAGAAGTAGAGTAAGAAAGGTGTTTTCATATTCTGTGAGGGGGAAAATATAGTTTAAAAAATTCTACCTTTGATATATAAATACATATAAATATACAAAACTCTGTGCTTTTTTATTTCAATGCTTATTGATGTTTATGGATATTTACCTGCTCCCCAAAACATGGAAAGTTCCCGAAATGAGTGATAGCAAGGTAGGATAGAGTTTA